>NC_087161.1:6100000-6115000 GCF_035594125.1 Scylla paramamosain
CGTCTTTACTTTCTTCTACTTTTCTTTTCCTCCTTCGTTTCTCGTTTACCTCTTTGTCTTCCTCCCCGTTCGTCTTTTCTATCTTCTCTTCCCCCTCTCTTTTACCTCTTCCTCCTTTGTCTCTCCTTTATTTTTCTCCCTTCCTTCCTTCTTCATCTCTCGTGTGTCTCTTACTCCTCTTCCTCTTTCGTTTTCTACTCTTTTTCTTCCTCCGTCTCTCGTTCTCTCGTTTACCTCCTTCTCTTCCTCCTCTTCGTTCGTTTTTACTTTTTCTCTTGCTTACTGCTCTTCGTTCGTTTTCTTTTTATTTTGTTCTTCCCCTTATCTCCTCCTTCTCCTAGTCCGTCTTTACTTTATTCTCCTCTTTATTCTCTTTTTCTTTCTCCTCCTCATACATTTTTACTCTCCTACTCTTTCTCTCGTTTGCCTTCTCCTTTTTCTCCTCTTCCTTCTTTACTTTCTTTTTATTCCTTGTCCTCTTTCTTCTCCTCGTCAGGCTGTACCCTCTTCTACTTTTCCTCCTCCTCTGTCGTTTACCTCCTTCTCGATCGCCTTTACTTCTTCCTCTTCCTCCTCCTCCTCCTCCTCCTCCTCCTCCTCCTCCTCCTCCTCCTCCTCCTCCTCCTCCTCCTCCTCCTCCATGTCACCTTCGCCGCTCGCTCAGCTGCAGATAAAACCTTGGTAGCGGAACTGAGTAGCTTTCGAGTTTTCATCTGTCTTGCCTCCGCCACTTGAGTGTGTGTGAAGCTGGTCAAAGGCACCCCTCTCTCTCTCTCTCTCTCTCTCTCTCTCTCTCTCTCTCTCTCTCTCTCTCTCTTTCTCGGTGGTATTTTCTTCCGTCCATTTTGCTTGGTGTTATTTTTTTCTTCTTTTCTTTCTTTTATGGTTATTCTTTTCTTCATTGGTCGTATTATCCGTTTTCTTTCTTTCTCTCTGCCTCGAGTGATCGTGTCTCGTTTTCTGCGCCTCCAGTGGCCATGTTTCCCCGTTTTCTTTTTTCTTTTTTTTTTTTTTTTCATTGTAGGCGTAACGGAATGGCGGCTTTTCTTTCTTTTCCGTCTTTTTTTTCTAAGTGGATCGAATTTGTTTTCTTAAAGAGGCCATTATGATTTTTTCCTGCACCTTTTTTTTTTTTTGTAACAGGATAATGCCTCGTTTTCTTTGTGTGGGTGTTTTTTTTTTCTTTTTTCTTTGGATCGTTTTGAGTTTTTCCTTTCACCTTTTTTTCCCCTTTTCTGGTAATAGGATAACACTTAATTTCCGGTCTTTTTATTGTGTCTGAACCTCTCTCTCTCTCTCTCTCTCTCTCTCTCTCTCTCTCTCTCTCTCTCTCTCTCTCTCTCTCTCTCTCTCTCTCTCTCTCTCTCTCTTTCCATCTCTTTTCCTGGTAACATGATAGCAATCTCGTTTTCTCTTAACTTTTTTTTTATGTCTTTCATGTTTTTTCTTTCATCTTTTCCCTCTTTTTCCAGTGACAGGATAACATCTCGTTTTCTCTAATTGACTTTTTTTTCTTTCGCATTTCTTCCAATTTACTATTTTTTTTTTTATTTTTGTATATTTATTTATTTATCTTTATTATTTTTTTTCATCTCGTAAGTGGATTTGTCACGTCAGTTATTATTATTTTTTTTTCCTTTATTAACTAGATGAAACGTGAAAGTTCTCTGACTACTTACTTAATCATCTATCTATTTATGAACGTACGGTAAAATTTATGCCAATACTTATACTAATTTGTCTCCCCTATATCAAATACCTTTCCCTTTCATTAAGTCTTCCTTTTTTTTTCTCCACTTTTAATTTCCTCATTAATTCCATTGTATTAATATCTTGCCTTTCATTAATTTTTCCGCTTTCCTTTCTTCTTAATCTACACCGCAAACACTCCGCAGGATTAGTGGAGAGAGAGAGAGAGAGAGAGAGAGAGAGAGAGAGAGAGAGAGAGAGAGAGAGAGGGAGAGGGAGAGAGACTATATCCTTCGTTTGAATACATATTGAAATCCTGCCAAGAATGAAAGGAATATGAGCCTATGAAGATATATAAATTTTTTACTACCACTGAGAGAGAGAGAGAGAGAGAGAGAGAGAGAGAGAGAGAGAGAGAGAGAGAGATAGCACGAGGATGAGATTAATACGACTAGCCCTCAGATACAGAAAACGGAGGCCGGGACTGACGAACAAACTAATAAGGTGGTTGATGTTTTGCATATAGATGGCAGGAACTTGTTGGCTGCGGCTCTCGTAGTGACGGATTCCCTCCCTTCCCTTCATTCCCTCCACTTCCCTTCCCTCTCATTCTCTTTCTTTCTATTCTCTTCTCTTCTCTTTCTTTCTCTTCTCTTCTCTTCTCTTCTCTTCCTTTCCCTTGCTTTTCCTCCTTTTCATTCCCTTACCTTCTCTTCTTTTCTCTTTCCTTCCTTTCCTTTTTATTCCCTTCTCTCGCCTTCCCTTTCCTTTTCTTCCCTTCCCTTCCCTTCCCTTCCCTTCCCTTCCCTTCCCTTCCCTTCCCATCTCTTCTATTCTTTTATCTTCTCTTTCTTTCCTTTCCCTTCCCTGCTCTTTTCTTCTTTTCCATTTCCTTTTCCTTTCCCATTTTCTTCCTTTCCTTTCCCTCCCTTACCCTTCCATTCTCCTCCCATTGCTTCATTTCCCTCCCTTTCCCTCCCTTTTGCCTTTCCTTTTCCTTTTCTTCCGTCCTATTTCCTTTCTTCCCCTTCCTTCCCATTCCCTTTCTTTCTCTTCTCTTCCCTCCTCTTCTCTTCTCTTATTTTCCCTTCCCCCTTCTCTTCCCTTCCTTTCTCTTCTCTTCTCTTTTCTTCTTTTCCCTTCTCTCCCCTCCAATTCCCTTCCATTCCCTCTCTCCCCTCCCCTTCTCTTCGTCAGCAGCCCCGTATTACCCCGGTGTTGTGGCGCCCTGTGTCAGTCAATCCTCTTCGTCATTATAAAAGAACTTAAGAAAATAAGGGAAGCTGCAAGAAGCCACCAGGCCGATTGTAACACGTGGCAGTCCCTGTATGAAATGTACCTACCTATTTCTACCTATGAAAATTATCCTTAAATTTGTCTTATCTTTTAGGTATATAATATATTATATGTTTACATATATTATATGTTTACTTATTATTACTATTTATTTTGTTCTATTTATTTATTTATTTTTTTATTATTATTTTTTTTTTTCATCACGTGGTTCTCTTCGTCTTAAGTGTTGCTCAGATATTAGTTAGATTTCTAAGTAGCTTGTAAGTAGTGTTTGTTTAAGTAGCGTTTCATTTTTCGTAAGTCAACTTTCTATGTAGTGAGTCAGTCTGTCAGTCAGTGTTGCGTCTCTCTTTAGTCACCTTTCCAGGTAGTCAGTCAGTCAGTCTTTTTTTTTTTTTTTTTTTTTTTTTTTTTTTCCATCTCCTCCCCCGCGTGTTTCTATTTTGGGGACGTAATGAGAGGAGGAAAGAATAGAGAGCTTTACGGGGAGGAGTGTCAGGTAGCAGAGCAAAGGGCAGGTGATGGGAGAGGAAGACTAAGGGCAGCGAGAGGTGGGATCACAGACTCGTATGTATTATTTATTTATTTATTTATTTTTTACACCAGGTTTGTATTGTTCTTTGTCAGTTAATATCTCTCTCTCTCTCTCTCTCTCTCTCTCTCTCTCTCTCTCTCTCTCTCTCTCTCTCTCTCTCTCTCTCTCTCTCTCTCTCTCTCTCTCTCTCTCTCTCTCTCTCTCTCTCTCTCTCTCTCTCTCTCTCTCTCTCCTCCGTCAGTAGGTAATGACTTTAATGTGTCCTTTCACTTGTCCACTATATTTTATTCATTAGGAAGGCTTCGTGCATGGCTCTCTCCCCTCCCCCTCTCTCCCTCTCCCTCTCCCTCTCACTCGTCACGCTATCAGCCTCTAAATTCATAAACCTTCCTACTTTCCCTCTCAACTCCTCCTCCTCCTCCTCCTAATACTCCTTACATTGCGTTCGCCTCTGAATGAAACGGCACAATTCATCACAAACAATGTCGCAGCAGCCCAAAAAAAGGTCATCTGATTATCCTCCTCCTCCTCCTCCTCCTCCTCCTCCTCCTCCTCCTCTCAGTCAATCGTAATCCTCAATACCTTCCTTCTTTCCCTTCCCCCCACTCAAACCACTCCCTCCTTCTGCGCCTCCTTCAGCAGCCCCGTCACCTCACCACAAGCCGTCTGGTTCCCGGTGCGAGTTTACCAGCGACACTCTCATTAGCCCGAAGTTTCCTTATTTCAATGTAATTCCTGCGGCGCGAGGAAGCCGCGGATAGACACTTCGCGGCGTCTCATTTCCGCCCCGTCACCGCCGCTGGGACGCCCCGCAGATTATTCGACATTTTCCATTTTTTCCCTGTTTTTTTTTTTTTTTTTTTCCGATCATGTGCGTGGAGAGAAAAGGGGGAGAGAAGAGAAGAGAAGAGAGAAGGGGATTTAAAGGGAGGGTAGATAGTGGATAGGTGTGCAGGGAAGATATGAAGGTGAAGGAGGGAGAAGAGAGGGAGTGAAAGAAGGAGAGAAGGCAGGTGAACAGTGAGAGAAGAGGAGAAAGAGGAAGGGAGGGAAGAGGACAGAGAAGAGGAAGGAAGGAAAGAAGGAAAGAAGAGGTTAGACAGGGGAGGGAAGGAAGGAAAGAGAAAAACGACACTGCAGGGGAGGAAAGAAAAAGAGAGAAGTGAATGGAGAGAGGAAAGAACGGAACTAAGAAAAAAGGAGGAAGGAGGGAGTAAGGAGAATGGTGGACAGAGAAGGGAAAGAAGAAAAGGAGAGAAACAGAGAGGAGGAAACACGAGAGGAACATAAAAAAGAGAGGCAAGAGGGGAGAGAAGGGGAGAGACAAACCCACCAGACGCTATATAAACATCAACATCACTTTCCCTTTTCTATCTAATAATGTTGGGAGATTCAATGCAACATTCCCACGCCACCCTCCGCGCTCCTCTCACGGTAATTGCAACGCCCACGTGACTCCCTAAGTGCCAGTTACCCCCTTAGCACAGCAGTTGTCTTACCGATCGGGCGGAGATATAGAGGTGGGGGTTCTCAGTCTGCTCGCCTTCTCCCGTTCAGTTTCCGTTTCAAGTGACGTATTTGGTGGTGGTGGTGGTGGTGGTGGTGGTGGTGGTGAGGCAAGAAAAGGAAGATGATGCACTTTCTGATAAAATAAAGGTGATAAGAATAACAACAACAACAACAACAACAACAACAACAACAACAACAACAACAAAAGGGGCGAGAATTAGAAGAAAGAGAAGGATAAGAAGAGGAAAAGAATTGATTTAAAGAAGCTTTTTCCTTCATTCTCTCTCTCTCTCTCTCTCTCTCTCTCTCTCTCTCTCTCTCTCTCTCTCTCTCTCTCTCTCTCTCTCTCTCTCTCTCTCTCTCTCTCTCTCTCTTTCTCAGCACATCAGCGCAAGTCTCACAGCACTAGCCCCTTGCCACGCCCTTCCTCTCTTCTCCCTTCCTCTCACCTCCCTTCCCCTCACTCCCTTCCCCTCACTCCCTTCCCCAGCAGTGCCGCGCCTGTATATCAAACCTTAACGTCCCCTTCTGACATTTCCTCCCCGGGGATGGAAGTGTCCTTGGGAAAATGTTCTAAGGCTGTGGAGGGCCTCCCTTAAATATTCGAGGCAAGAGTCCTTTCAAAGTCCTTCAGGAAAAAAAAAGTGTTTAGGAATAAGTTTGGGTAAGAAAGAGAGTGGGTGTAGAAGATGGAAGTAAAAAAAAGTAGTCGTAAAAACGTGAAATATCTTTTTGCAAGGCTTCCAAGAGAGAGAGAGAGAGAGAGAGAGAGAGAGAGAGAGAGAGAGAGAGAGAGAGAGAGAGAGAGAGAGAGAGAGAGAAAATGTGCCTTCATAAACTTCGCTTAAAAAAATGTCGAACAGTAAAGAAAACAAAAAATAGAGCAAGTGTTTTCAATACTGGGAATGATAATGATGATGATGATAATAATAATAATAATAATAATAATAATAATAATAATAATAATAATAATAATAATAATAATAATAATAAACTCTAACACCCTTGATAAAAAAAGAAAAACTTGTCTGAGAGGGAAGGAAGGACATTTTTTGAGAAAGTTGTTGAGAGAGAGAGAGAGAGAGAGAGAGAGAGAGAGAGAGAGAGAGAGAGAGAGAGAGAGAGAGAGAGAATTTGCGGAGCTCATTCAGCATTACATTACAACCGTGGATAAGCCTTGTGTGGTTGTTAGCTAGTTGTGTGAACGAGTGAATGAGCGAGACTTGTGTGAGGCATGAATACGTGTATGAGTGAACGAGCTAGGCTTCAGTCATAAGTGTTAAGTGGAAGTGCGCGGCCTGGCGCCGGGAGATCACCTACCTCCAGCCTTCTGTTCACACCTTCTGTGAATAAACACCTGCACTGTTACCTGCGTTTCCTGTGCCCCTGCTGGTCAAGAGTCGAACATGGCGCAGTGAGTAGGATCAGGACAAGGCTGCAGTGGGTACGGCGCAGAATGGAGAAGCAGTTGGAGGCGCTGGCTGCCCTGCTAGCGCGACAGTCGGAGCAGAGTCAGGCTCGCGAGGAGCGTTTAACCCAGCTGCTGGAGAGAGTGGGGACACAAGCTCCCAGTCGCACCACGGCGAGCAATGAAGGCGAAACCACAGCCCGCAGCACGTCTACCCAGGGCGCGAGGTTCCCGACGTCCGCCACCATCATTCCTCACTTAACGGCGTCAGCATCTTTACGTGAGTTCGACACGTGGCGCCATAAGTTTGAAGGATACGTAACCCTCGCCAGGATAGACTGTCTCTCCCTGGCTGAGCAGAGGGCGGCACTCGCTGCTGTCCTAGACGACGAGTGGACCCGTACACTTCGCTACGGGATAAGCTTACCGAGTGACGCGGAGTTAAGAACCATCCTCGATGCAATGTGTGAGTACCTGCGAAGCCAGCGCAACATCATCATGGATAGAAGAGACTTCTACTCCCGCGTGCAAGAAACGCAAGAAGGTTTTGACGACTTTTTATGTGCTGTAAAGGAAATCGCCAATTTCTGTGACTTTTGCGACCAGTGCATAAACCATCAGCTGCGTGACAGAATTGTCGTTGGGACACGAGACGAAGTGGCTCTGAAACGCATGCTGGAAAACAAGAAACTCACCCTTGAAAACGCCATAGATATTTGCAGAGCATCAGAGAGCGCTAACCAGTGTAGTGCAGTACTAAGGGGCGGCTCTCGCTCTTCGAGCCATGGTGTGAACGCTGTCTCGAACTACAGGAAGGGCAGTTTCGGGGGCTCAAGCCCCACGGGCTGTTATCGTTGTGGCAAAGATTGTCGCAGTGACAAAAGGGGATGCCAGGCAATAGATAAAGTGTGTCGTAACTGCGGGAAAAGAGGGCATTTTGCGAGTGTATGTCAGCAGACAGTGAGGAAACGACGAGGAGCTTCGAGGAGTTCCTCAACTGTCTCTCCTCATCGCGGTGCAGGCCCGAGGCGGGGAGCCAGTGCCAGTGTATACCAGCTCTTATCAGGCGTATACACAAAGACGGTGACGGCACGACCTGCGCCCCGGGTGCTCATTACCGCCACACATCCCGCTGGAAGAGACAAGATTACGTGGACTCCTGACTCTGGGGCCGAAACGACCGTTATTGGCCTCGACACGGCAACACTCCTTGGAATCCCGCCCCTCCAGCTTGGCGCCCGCTGATGGTGATGGACTTTATGCTGCCGGTAATCACCCCCTCACCTGTGTAGGAACTTTCTCGTCGCACTTGCAACTGGGCGACAGGGAAGCTGAGACTGTTGTGAGCGTGGTGAAGGAGGTGAAGGGGGGGCGCTGCTTAGCTGGTACGATTCCATCGCTCTCGGAATCCTCCCCGAAGATTTTCCGGCTCAAATCCGACCGCTACGCAGGGAAGAACAGCACACCGGCAACAGCTCCATCAAGTACCCGACCGCCTCGCAGCCACCTCTATCTACGCCCACAGAAGTGATCAGCTGGCCTCATTCCTACGACCCAACGCCACAGCAGCGTGCGGGGCACGCTGCTGCTGTGATCAAGGCCTTTCCCAGCGTCTTCGAAGCAAAGGAAGGTTTACGTGCAATGGCTGGTGGATCCATGGCCATCGAGTTGACAGACGACGCTCGACCCTTCGCCCGTAACAGCATCTCGTACAATCCCTTACAATTGGCGTGAAGAAATTAAGAGCCAGTTGGAAGAGCTGCTTAACAAGGGAATCATCGAGAGTGTGGACTACCCTACGGCATGGTGCCACCCCATTGTGCCTGTCCCAAAAAAGACACATCTGGTGTAAGGCTGTGTGTTGACCTGACACGACTCAACCGTTACGTGAAGAGGCCCGTGTATCCAGTGCGCTCACCTCATGACGCCATCGCCTCGATCGGGACCGGAGCAGTTTGGTTCACCACTCTTGATGCCAAGATGGGGTATTTTCAAGTCCCCATTAGAGAAGAAGACCAGGATTTAACCTGCTTCATAACACCTTGGGGGTCGGTACAAGTTTCGGCGAGCGGTTATGGGTCTCGTCTCGTCTGGAGGACGAGTATAACCGTCGAGGAGACCAAGCTCTCGGCGACATACCTAACACCATCAAGATCGTGGACGACATCCTGGCCTATGACTCCACCTACAGTGCGCACTTAGCCCATGTCATTCAGATTGTGCGGGCGGTGTGTGACCAGCACGGCATCACTCTCAACCCACAGAAGTTTACATTCGCGGAAAGAGTGGTAGATTACTGTGGTTACTCTGTTTCTGGACAAGGCTACACGACAGACTCAAAGAAAGTTAAGGCAATCTCTGACTTCCCACGACCACAGCACATCACCGACTTACGATCATTCATGGGTCTTACAAAACCAGCTTGGAAGCTTTTCTCCTGCTGTGGCTGCAGCTGCACAACCCCTCAGAGATCTCTTACGCCCGAAGAACAGTTGGTGCTGGTCTCCTAACCATGAAGAGGCGTTTGAGAAGGTGAAACAGTGTCTCGTCAGCCCACCCTGTCTTGGCATACTTCGACCCATCATTACCAACGATGCTACAGACTGACGCCTCAAGGATGCACGGATTTGGATTCGTTCTCCTGCAGAAGCACAGTGACCAGTGGAAGATGGTGCAATGCGGGTCAAGATTTGTTACAGACACAGAGAGCCGCTATGCAGTAATAGAGTTGGAAATGGCTGCAATCGTCTGGGCAGTCAGGAAATGTGGCACCTACCTGAAAGGACTCCCTCACTTCGATCTAGTGCTCGACCACCGCCCGCTGATACCTCTCCTCAATAGCAAGTTGTTGGGAGAAATAGAGAACCTGCGGCTGCAGCGCATGAGGGAGAAGCTTGCTCAGTATTCTTTCACAGCAAGCTGGCAAAAGGGATCGACACACTGTGTGCCCGACGCCCTCTCACGTGCTCCAGTACAGGACCCAGTGGAGGAAGAGGATGCTGCTACTTCTGGTGACCTCGACCCTCTCCACTCAGCGGTCATCTCAGCGTTATCTGCCACCAATGAGGACGGCGTCCGCTTAGCACCACTCCAGGATCAGACTGTGGAAATGGTACGTGCCGCAGCAGCAAGAGACGGGGAGTACTGCTTGCTCAAGAACGTCATCATCGAGGGCTTCCCTGATCATTGCCACGACCTCGATCACCGCTTGCGTACGTACTGGCCGGGTGCGCAGTCTGCTGGCCGTAGACGACGACCTGGTGGTTTACGGGCCGAGGCTTCTTATTCCTCACAGCCTCCGCCGAGAAACACTAGAGCGACTCCATGACAGTCATCAGGGGATGGAGCGCACCAAGCGACGGGCCCGACAAACGGTGTACTGGCCTGGTATGGACAGAGACGTTGAGAACGTCGTTTCTGGATGCTCACTATGCCGTCCACTCCTACCAAGCCAAGCCAACGAAACCTCTCTGGCAGGACACGGACACACCCAGCAGGGTGTTTGAGTCAGTTTCTGCAGACTACTTCCACGCAGCAGGCCGTACATACCTCGTGTATGTAGATCGCTTGTCTGGGTGGCCTCACGTGTCTGCATGCTCACGTCCAGCATCGGCTGATCAGCTCGTTCGTGTCCTTCGGGGTGTGTTCGCCGACACGGGCGTGCCTGTTCTCCTGAGGACTGACGGTGGACCGCAGTTCACTTCTTCATCGGTACGGCGCTTCCTGGCTCGATGGGGGGTGGAGCATCGTGTATCTTCACCTCATTATCCACGCTCCAATGGTCACGCCGAGGCAGCGGTCAAGTCCGTGAAGAAGCTGATCCTCACGACCACACAGCAGGGACACCTGGACGAGGATGCGTTCGCTCGCGGGTTGCTGGAACTGCGCAACACTCCGAGGGCGGAAGGGCGATCACCAGCACAAGTCCTCTTCGGTCATCCTATGAGGTCCTGTGTCCCGGCTCATCATCGCTCATACGCTCAGCAGTGGCAGCGCGCTGCTGATGAGTGCGACGCCAAGGCAGAGCGACTGAGGAAGAAAGCGAAACTTCGCCACGACGCGTCCGCCCGTACTCTTCCTCTCCTGCACCTCGGTGGCCACGTCGACGTTCAAGATCACACGACAGGCCTCTGGGATCGCCTGGGTGTCATCGTGGCTGTTGGGCGAAGGAGAGACTACCTCATCAAGATGGGCAGCGGTCGCGTGATGTGGCGTAATAGAAGACACCTACGCCCACACAGACCTCTTGCTCCCCTTCCTGTCGAGCAGCACACCGCTCATGGCGGTGCAGCGCTTCAGCATCAGGGTCACGAGGAACACCACCCATCCCGGCAGCCCGGAGCATCAGGGGTAACGGGGTACACCGTGGCCGAGAGCAACCAGAGCGTCGAAGCAGCCGACAGCGTAGGGAGCCGAGACGACTGCAGGTGCGGTGGCACCGTAGCACCTACGATTAGTCGTACGTGTTCATTGTACGCTGTGTTTGTTTTGTGTATATGTACCGTGTTTTCTGTACTTCAATCATTGTAACTTTGTTTCATGTGTTACGGTAGCCATAACAAAGATAAGGAATCTTCCTTATGTCTCGGGGGGAGGTGTGTGGGTTGTTAGCTAGTTGTGTGAACGAGTGAATGAGCGAGACTTGTGTGAGGCATGAATACGTGTATGAGTGAACGAGCTAGGCTTCAGTCATAAGTGTTAAGTGGAAGTGCGCGGCCTGGCGCCGGGAGATCACCTACCTCCAGCCTTCTGTTCACACCTTCTGTGAATAAACACCTGCACTGTTACCTGCGTTTCCTGTGCCCCTGCTGGTCAAGAGTCGAACAAGCCTTGGCACGTGTGGGAGGAGGAGGAGGAGGAGGAGTAGGAGGAATAGTCTTATTGTCCTCAGCGGGGCTTCCTACACACGTGGCCACCTACGCACACACACACACACACACACACACACACACACACACACACACACACACACACACACACACACACACACACACACACACACACACACACACACACACACACACACATCCCTTCCCCTGCCTATCTATGCGTGAAGCCATTTTCGCAAGGTGGTGGCAGTGGTGATGGTGGGGGTGGTGATGATGGTGATGGTGGTGGTGGGTAGTGATGGTGGTGGTATTGAGAGGCCTTCCACGGGTCCTCTATGGCAGTGATAGTCAACCTGGGTGCATGAATTTCTTTCTATGGGTGCCTGGAAGTAGTGGGGGTACAAGGAGGGTGCATGAGGGTGCCGGTGTATTGTAAGAGTGCACAGAGGGAAAAGGTATGTCAGGAAGCAAATTGTGCGTCATGTAACGGGTTATTCTAAATTTATATCTAGTGGTACAAATTTATGTATTATTGCACTCAGACACAACTCGCACCTCACAAGTTCGAGATGTGGTACTTCATTTGTTATATATACAGTTAGCACCAACAGAACAGTTATTTGGGACCGAGTAGCTGTCTTCTACGTTGAAAATAGAACCTTAATGCTGTTGTACACATGTTTGCAGCCTTAAAAGTAAAGAAAAATGCGAAACTTTTTTTTTTTTTTTTTTTTTTTTTCGTCCTAGGTGTGATGGTACTGCAAAAGCTGTCGGTAGGGTGCATGAACCTAGAAAAGGCTCGGAACTACTGCTCTGTGGGGTGTTGGGGGGGGGAGAGGAGGGTGAGGGGTGACGGGGAAGGGGACGAGAGAGGTGCTTTGCGGTGGGTTACTGGCAAGTGTGTGTGTGTGTGTGTGTGTGTGTGTGTGTGTGTGTGTGTTGATGGACCTTCTCGCGGTTCCCTTCTTCGCGTTCTATCCTGTCATGCTGTTCTCCTCCTCCTCCTCCGCTTCCTCCTCCTGCCCTGTCATACTGTTCTTGTCCTCCTCTTCCTACTTCTTGTTGTTACTGTTGTTAGAGGAGTTTTCTTTCTTGGTCTTTCATTTCTCCTCCTCCTCCTCCTCCTCCTCCTCCTCCTCCTCCTCCTCCTCCTCCTCCTCCTCCTCCTCTTCTGACGGACGGTAATTTTTAAGTGCACAGGAGTTGCCTTGTGTGAATTAACTAGCCTTCTGCAGTCTCTTTATCCTCTTTTTCTTCGTTCCTCCTCCTCCTCCTCCTCCTCCTTCTCCTTATACGACGTTCCTCTCTTTGAATTAGACCACACAATTCATCACAAACAGTATCATGAGCCAAAAGGTCTGCTGATGATTGTTGTCCTTTTAAGTTTCTCCTCCTCCTCCTCCTCCTCCTCCTCCTCCTCCTCCTCCTCCTCCTCTTCTTCCTCCTCCTCTTCCTCCTCCTCTTCCTCCTCCTCCTCATCCTCCTCCTCTCAGTTCTAATCCTCTTGTTTTCCACTTCCTCAACCTCCTGCGTTTCGTCCTCCTCTTCCTGATGGAGTTGTAGTTGTTTTGCTCTTATTTTACTTTCTCCTCGCTTACTACTCCTCATCTTCCTCCTCCTCCTTCCTCTTCACCTCTCCTCGTTCTTCTTTCTAGTCTATTTTCTTTTTCTCTCTTTCTTCTCCTTTTCGTTTCTCGTTTTTCTTGGACTGTCATTTCTTCATTTCCTCCTCCAACACCACCATCATCTCCTCCTCCTCCTCCTCCTCCTCCTCCTCCTCCTCCTCCTCCTCCTCCTCCTCCTCCTCCTCCATCACCGCACATCATCAGGAAGCCACAAGGGAAGGGCGGCATCATCAACAACACATTGCTTGCTGCCAAAAGTGTTTATATTTACATTGATGAGTTACTTACGCCGCGCGAGGCAGGTGGTGGTGGTGGTGGTGGTGGTGGTGGCATTAGGTGGCATTAGGTCAGTGCTGCCATCTAGTGAGTGACCCGTGACCTGTAATTTGTGACCTTTATGTTGCTATGACTTACTTTAGCCAACCTTTCCTTTCTTTGCTTCCTTTTTCCTTGCATTTTTTTCTTTTCTTTTCTTTCTAGACGCATTTTTTTTCTTTTTTGTTTATGTTTAGGATTTTTATGTCTTTGTTTGTTTATTCTTTTTTTCTGGTGCTGTTATTTGCTTACTACTCATTTTTTGACGAAGGAAATGGTTTGGTTTGGTGTGTTTTGGTATTGAGTGTTGTTTGTTTACCAGAGGATAGGTTTGTAAAGGTATTCAGTGGCAGGTGACGTTAATTAAATATAAGTGAAATGAATGAATAAATGAATAAAAGAGGGGAAGAAATAAGTCGATGTTTTTTTTGTTTTGCGTCGTAATGAGTTAGGTATTGTTGTTGTTGTTGTTGTTGCTGTTGTTGTTGTTGTTGTTTTTTCCTCTTCCGTTTCTTCTTTATGTTCTTCTGTTTCTTCTTTCTTCCCTCCTTCCTTCTTTTTCTTTTTCTTTCTTTTCAAAATTATCATCATCACTTCTTGTTCGTCTTCTTGTTCCTCCTCCTCCTCCTCCTCCTCCTCTCTATTTTCATCTTCCTCTCCATCATCATCATCATCATCATCATCATCATCATCACCATCATCATCATCATCATCATCAGTTGCGTAATAATAATGAAGTGCCTCTTGATTCCGTTCCAATATTTTTTTTTTTTTTCCCCTCTCCTTGGAACGCCCCAGGAACAGTTAGGCAGCATTAGTGGCGGTCATTAGGGCGCCGGCAGATTTGGCAGCCGAGGGATTATATCGAATAAATCAGGAATGAGAGAAAATGGACTAGGAATGAGAGGGAGAGAGAAAATGGACTAGGAATGGGAGGCATGGAGAGAAAAAATGGACTAGGAATGGAAGGGAGAGAAAAAATGGATTAGGAGAGAGAGAGAGAGAGAGAGAGAGAGAGAGAGAGGAGAGAGAGAGAGAGAGAGAGAGAGAGAGAGAGAGAGAGAATGGACTAGGAATGGGAGGGAGAGAGAAAAAAAATGAGAGAAAATTAACTAGGAATGGGAGGGGGAGAGAGAGAGAGAGAGGGAAATGGATTGAGAGTGAGAGAAAAAAATAACACCGCCTAGAGAGAGAGAGAGAGAGAGAGAGAGAGAGAGAGAGAGAGAGAGAGAGAGAGAGATCTACTTGACTTTATACCTCAGTGGAAGTCTTCAAATTGCAAGGGGGGAAGCTAACAAGGTAATCACGTAGTTACCTAAAGGCCAAACTCACCTAACCAGACGGTAATTCAAATGAGGGACCTTAGATCATACAATTCATCCTTTTTTTTTTTTTGTACTTTCGTATGTGCGGCTTTCATTAAACCGCAAACCTTATCATTCCCTCATATTCCTACCATTCCTTCATTTTTTCTTTCACCTTCCTCCCATCTTCTTCCCTCATCCTCTCCTTTTCATCATTCTTTTTATCTCGTCCCTCCATCATCATGTCACCAAACACACACATGCACACGCAGGCATTTCACCATTCAACTGTACCTTGTTCACCTTAACTTGACGGCTAATCCCGTCCCTCTCCACTCCGCGCCAACCAGTCAGTAACGTCTTATTTCCATCGTCGCCAATCATGTGCATCAGGCAGGCGGGAGTGGGCGGAGCTTAGTCAGTGACACATGTCGGAGTTAAGGGAAGAATCAGCCAATCAGGAAAAGAGAAGGAAGGGATGGGGGCGGGG
>NC_087161.1:6122500-6125000 GCF_035594125.1 Scylla paramamosain
TAAATATACACTTCTACGGCCATTTCTCTATATTCGTCCAGGAAGAGAAAGTGGATGAAATGATGTTAAACTCACGCAGATGAAATTTGTGTGTGTGTGTGTGTGTGTGTGTGTGTGTGTGTGTGTGTGTGTGTGTGTGTGTGTGTGTGTGTGTGTGTGTGTGTGTGTGTGTGATATTTCGTATTTGTCATTTTTGTTGATTTTTTTTCATTACTTCATTTTTTTTAGTGTTTTAAGAATTGCGTTTTTTTTTTTTTTTTTTTTTTTTTCTCGAGTCCGTTAGTGAATAAACAACAAAATTTTCGTCATTTTTCTTGCTTTCGTTTGTTATCCTTTTGTCTATCTGTCTGACTGTCTGTCATGTCCAAGAACACTAATAATAATAACACCACACATTTCCGCCCCTTCTTAACCCACACTCCTCCCTCCCTCCCTCCCTTCCCTCCCTCCCTTCCCCAATCCCACTGCAAGGCGCATGTATGTTCAGATCAAAATAATTCAGTCATTATAATAAGCAATAACATATAGGCTTATCGATAAAAACGTGTAAATCTGCCAATACCACATGTCACCAATAAGTAAAGGCCTCTTCATAATAAAGTGTAAGATTGCCAGTAATAAATGAGGTCTATCTATAATTGTAAGCCCATGAATAATAAAGTGTAGGTCTATAATAATAATAAAGTATAGGTTTATCGCTAATGAAATACAGGCCAACCATTGATAACAGGCCTATTCATAATAATGCATAGGCCTACCAATAATAATAATGTAAAACCGTACCAACATTAACATGGATCTACTAATATTAAAGATTCTTTTTCTTTCCTTTAATATTTCCTTTTATTTTTTCTTTCTTTTCATTTTTATGCGGACTCAGTTTTATTCATTTATTTATTATTTATTTATTTATTTTTTACTAAATATGCGTCAGTTGTGATTTGCCTTTTTTTTCTGTGGAGAATCTTTTTTTTTTATTAATTATTTTAAAGATTTAATTTGTTTTTTATTTACTCATTATTTTTTTCATTTATTTTATTTTATTTATTTATTTATTTTATGTATATTTTGAGGAGTCACTTCTGATCACATGAACTAACACGGAAGTTTGCTTTTGTTTAAATCACGGAGTGTTTATGTTTGTGTTCCCATTTGCCGCCGCCAGAGGGGAGTGCCGCAGGGGGCAGTGTGGCGGCGGCTCTGTTTACTCTCCATTGTTTCCACATTGAGGTCACTCCCAACCTTTATTACGGAAAGACAGAAAAAAAAACAATAATGTCCCTTTTTTCCTGTTTTTATACTTACACTTTTTGTTTTGTTTGTTGTCAGTACAGTTAAGTTGGAGAATGAAGGAATAAAGCATACAAGATGTGTACGTACGAATGCACTGTATGCTTATTTTCATTGTATAAAAATCAATAAAATGTAATTGATAGTTTGTGTGTGTCTCATTGTATGTTTGTGTGTACCTACTTTGTGTGTGTGTGTGTGTGTGTGTGTGTGTGTGTGTGTGTGTGTGTGTGTGTGTGTGTGTTTGTTTGTTTCATGTGGCCTACAAGGTATCAGCTGATTAATAAAGAATTACACCGATTGATTGATACATCTAAACTACAGCGGAACCAGAATAAATAAATAAACAAACTGCTATATTGAAAAAAATAAATAAACAAATATCTTAAAACAACAAGTAAAATAAAATAAGACGTATCTTTTACATATTTCTCATAGTCATTAAGGAAATACAAAATATTGAAGTAAACTCTTGAAAATAACAAGAATTTATTTTCATAAAGCACAGCAAAAGGAAAGGAATATGAAAAACAAAAACTACTCCTTTTACTAAAAAAAAAAAAAAAAAGTAGACTAACAACGCAACCTGAAAACAAAAATAAGTATATAATGAAGAAAATGATAATGACAATAATAACAATAATAATAATAATAATAATAATAATAATAATAATAATAATAATAATAATATAATGAAATATAAAAAAAATAAACCAAGGAAAGAAAAACTAAAACTAAATAGAATATACTGTACAGATTAGTAAAACAAAATAATAAATTTAATTGGTCATCAAATATTAGGGTCGCTCTGAACTGCGGTGTGTCTAAACTGACTGACTGACTGACTGACTGACTGACTGACTGAGTGGTTGAGTGAATGACTGATTGACTGACTGATTGGCTGACTGAGTAGCTGAGAAAATGACTGACTGACTGGCTGAGTGAGTGAGTGAGTGAGTGAGTGAGTGAGTGAGTGAGTGAGTGAGTGAGTGAGTGAGTGAGTGAGTGAGTGAGTGACTGACTGACTGAGTGGCTGAGTGAATGACTGACTGACTGGTTGAGTGAGTGAATGAGTGAGTGAGTGAGTGAGTGAGTGACTGACTGACTGACTGACTGGCTGACTGACTGAGTGGCTGAGTGAATGACTGACTGACTGGTTGAGTGAGTGAATGAGTGAGTGAGTGAGTGACTAACTGACTGACTGGCTGAC
>NC_087161.1:6135000-6165000 GCF_035594125.1 Scylla paramamosain
TGACTGACCGACTGGCTGGCTGGCTGGCTGGTTGACTTACTGACTGACTGACTGACTGACTGACTGGTTGGCTGCCTGACTGACTGACTGACTGACTGGCTAGTTGGTTGGCTGACTGACTGACTGACTGACTGACTGACTGATTGACTGGCTGGCAGGCTGACAGGCTGACTGACTGACTGACTGGTTGGCTGGCTGGCTGGCTGGCTGGCTGCCTGACTGACTGACTGACTGACTGGCTGACCGGCTGGTTGGCTGACTTACTGACTGACTGGCTGACTGACTGACTGACTGACTGGCTGACTGACTGACTGGCTGTCTAGCTGGCTGGCTGGCTGCCTGCCTGACTGACTGACTGGCTGACTGACTGACTGACTGACTGACTGACTGGCTGGCTGGCTGGCTGGCTGGCTAGCTGACTGACTGACTGACTGACTGGCTGGCTGGCTGGCTGACTGACTGACTGACTGACTGACTGGCTGACTGGCTGGCTGGCTGACTGACTGACTGACTGACTGACTGCCTGACTGACTGCCTGACTGACTGACTGACTGACTGCCTGACTGGCTGGCTGACTGGCTGGCTGATTGGCTCGCTGGCTGACTTCCTGACTCCCCCTTGACCTTTCAGCAATAACTCTGACCCTCGACCTTCGGGGATAAACACGCGGGTCGTTTTCCTCTGTTAAGCAAGTGACCACTGTCCCTGCTCTCTCTCTCTCTCTCTCTCTCTCTCTCTCTCTCTCTCTCTCTCTCTCTCTCTCTCTCTCTCTCTCTCTCTCTCTCTCATTATTCTGTTTCATAACAGTTTACGTTTTCGTTTTCTTTACCTTTTCACGGTTTATTTCTGTGTTCTAATTATATGCTTATTATATAATTTAATCCTTTAACTCTTATGTTCGTCGTTTGTAAACACTGGGGCCGCTTTAATAAATTGTTGAGATAGACATAAAGGGCAAAAATATGAGGTTAATTTAATCATTGCTAAGCTACAGAAATGTACATTTTAAAAAGTTGTAGTAAAAAAAAAAAAAACCTTATGAATGATGCAGATGATAACAGGAAAGCTAGATTAGCAGTGAAAGGGTTAAATATCATGCTCTCTCTCTCTCTCTCTCTCTCTCTCTCTCTCTCTCTGTGGTTGGTTCTAGGTACAAGTAATCACCACAAGTACATCACAAGTCCCTTCAAGGAAAAGTGAAACATATCCTGTCCTTTAACCACCAAAAAGACCACAATCTGACAGACCACTGAGAGAGAGAGAGAGAGAGAGAGAGAGAGAGAGAGAGAGAGAGAGAGAGAGAGAGAGAGAGAGAGAGAGAGAGAGAGAGAGAGAGAGAGAGAGAGAGAGAGGGGGGGGGGGGAAAACCCTAAATTTGACCTTTTCTTATATGTGTGTATGTTCCTGAATGCATCACACACACACACACACACACACACACACACACACACACACACACACACACACACTACCTTCCTGCTCACAAATATAAACCCTTGCATACAACCTTTTCCTCCCAGCCACCCACGCACCACCGCTCTTCTGCATGCATGACCTGAATGCATGACTCCTCTTCCTCAACACACGCTGGAGTGACTCACGGCTTCCACACGTGACTCCAGGCCTCCACACATGACCCAAGGCTTCCACACGTGACTCAAGGCTTCCACACCTGACTCAAGACTTCCACACCTGATTCAAGGTTTCCACACCTGATTCAAGGCTTCCACACCTGACTCAAGCTTTCATACGTGGGTGAAAGGAATCATATGGTCTTTGTTGGTTTTTCTTTCGTTTAGCTGATAGTAAGTAAATAACAGAGATGACGAGAATAAATTGGTTTCTCTCTCTCTCTCTCTCTCTCTCTCTCTCTCTCTCTCTCTCTCTCTCTCTCTCTCTCTCTCTCTCTCTCTCTCTCTCTCTCTCTCTCTATCTATCTATCTATCTATCTATCTACCTATCAATCTATCTTTCTCCTACTCTTATTTTAATGTTTTTTTCTTTTAAGGTATTTCGGTTTTTTCTTTTTTTCCCTTTGGTCAATCTCTCCGGTACAAAAAAGTAAATAAAATAAAATAAAATAAAATAAAATGAAACAAATAACCATGACAATAAATAAAAAAATAAAAAAAATTAAACGGTCAATACATTCCTTGATTCTTCACTACACTTATTCCTAGTGATATTTCCAAACCAATACACAGCTGTCCACCTACACTGCTTCCTTGCATCACTACACTGTCCCTTATCTTGCCTTCAAAACACTCATGAAAGACGAGTACGTGGGAAGGAGTGTGCTGACGATGGACCAATGAGGCAAGAGAAAGCGAGGAAGATTAAGGAGAAGGTTTATGGATGCAGTGAAAGAAGACAAGCCGGTGATGAGTGTAACGAGAGAGGCACAAGACAGAGTGAGATAAAAATGTGTTATCCCCTAATGAGGCCAGCACAAAGAAGGCACTGTGACCATCCCCTCCACACTTCTTAACTACTACAACATATTCCCACCCGTTAATAAACTGTACACAAAGCAAGAGAGGCGAGACTGAGATGGCGTGGGCGTGTCAAGAGGCGAGGCGAGGAGTGTATGGGGAGGAGGATGCTGGAGATGGATCTACCCAGCAGGAGAAAGAGAGGACGAACTGGGAGAAGGTTTATGGATGCAGTGAAAGAAGACGCTTGTAATGGGTGTGACTTGAGAGAAGAGAGACGATGGAATACATGGGGAGGAGGATGGGAGGAGGATGCTGGAGATGGATCTACTCGGGTGGAGAAAGAGGACGACTAGAAAGGTTTATGGATGCAGTGAAGGAAGACATGCTTGTAATGGGAGTGACTGAGATGGTTGGGGCGTGTCAGGTGTGGCGAGGAGGATGCGGAAGTGGATCTACTCGCCACGAGAAAGACAGGAAGACTTAGAGAAAGTTTATGGATGCAGTAAAAGAAGACATGAGTGTGATGGGTTTGACTGAGGAAGGCGTATAAGACAGAGCACACTGGAGAAGACTGATCCACTGTGGCGACACTTAACGGAAGCAGACGAAGGAACTTACTGAAATATACATCCATCTATAATACAACTGTCACTTAACCCATTCATTACCGGACAATTTCTTCCCATAATCACCTTCAGCTTTTGCATCAATTATCTTTATACCAGTCTCTTGAATAGCTTTCTACCATTGAGAAGACTAAATCAACCTCTTTTGCTCTCTCTTTTTCTGTAAGATCATACAAACATTTAAATTTACAACGCTTTGAATGTTAACTGCAGCTCGTATTCAGAAACGCTTTGCTCTTTCACCACGACTATTTTCAGAGACCACATAAAATGATTAGCTGGGTTCTCAAGAGCGTTTCTCATGCCCATAATGTAGACATTTTATTAATATACTACTGTAATCATAAAAAAAAAACATACTTAAAAACCCGTGTCACTTCAACGAGAGCCTTTTTAAAGTAGTGGAGGTGCGGCGCAGAAGTGTTTCAGAACAATACAGACGAACGCAGCAACAAAAGTCATAACTAAACATTCCGCTCCTTGCTTTACCTTCTCGCCAAGACGCTGCCTATCAACCAGATCAGTCTAGTGGAGGTGTTAGCGCCCAACACACGGCAGCATTCCTACCAGACCCCGTACAACTCCTCCCCCAGTCACCGCCAGCCGTGCAGCGACCGCCAGGGAATGCTAAGTGAATCTAACGTCCACCTCGGGTACTACTCTCGCCTCCAGCACGCCGGGAATACTGAGCAGGGCGTGGGCGGAGTGTTGTAATACCCAACGACTCTTACCGTATTCTGAAACACTTCTGCCCGCACCTCCAATATTAGTTGAAGTGATACGGGTTTTTAAGGATATTATTTTACGGTTACGAGAGATTATGAATATTTCTACATTATTAAAAGGAGAAACACTCTTGAAAATCAGGTTGATATTCTCTATGGCCTTTGAAAATAGTCGTGGTGGGAGAGCAGACCGTTTCTGAATACGGGTCTTGCTGTCACTCTGTCTCCGCCACGTGTTCTGAAACGCTCTGATCCCTCACAAGGTCTGTTCTCAAAGGACACAGCGATGGATAATAAATCTTTGTTAAATTGTACTTAGAATCACGAATCTTTGTTAAGTTATAAGTACAGCCATGAATCTTTCCCTGTAACTAAGTAGAATCGTGAAAACACCCTAGAAAATATTAATATGTTCCACTACATCCTCTTACAAAGAAGTCGAAATATGACGCTGAAATGTTTATTTAAGAATATGAAAGCTGCTGAAGAGAGAGAGAGAGAGAGAGAGAGAGAGAGAGAGAGAGAGAGAGAGAGAGAGAGAGAGAGAGAGAGAGAGAGAGAGAGAGAGAGAGAGAGAGAGAGAGAGAGAGAGAGAGAGAGAGAGAGAGAGAGAGAGAGAGAGAGAGAGAGAGAGAGAGAGAGAGAGAGAGAGAGAGAGAGAGAGAGAGAGAGAGAATTTGGTGCAAGGTTAAGTCTAATATTAACTTATTTGCACTATTACAAGACTGATCAAGTTTAGCGCACGTTTCCATCACGGGATTTTTACATTTGTGCAACTGAATCTAGTGTGTGTGTGTGTGTGTGTGTGTGTGTGTGTGTGTGTGTGTGTGTGTGTGTGTGTGTGTGTGTGTGTGTGTGTGTGTGTGAACGGTTTTACGAGTATATCTGTTCTTTTACAGTGTTGAGTTAATTCTGTAGTGTTCAATACCTTAATACCCAATCATATATATATATTTTTTTCTTTTTCAGTTCATACATATCTCACGCCGCCACTCGTGCACTCAACACATTTTTTTCTCTCCCCCGTCACGAATTCTGGCTCAGCACTACACTCTTTTAAACTCGTTGTGCTGTTCTATTTATTCTATTTATTTTTTTCGTTACAATATAGTTCCGTGTAGCGTTCCAACTGCTCACCTTTACGCCAGCCAGCCAGCCAGCCAGCCAGCCGACACACTCACGTTATCTCGCACCGCTGCCCGTCCCCCACACGCATCACGCACCCCACTGTTGCGTTCTCTACCTCTCAAGACCCGCGTTGTATTCCCAAGCGTTCCGGTGTTACAAGGCTTATAATTCACCAAGGACTTAACGGCGTCTTGTCTCTATACTGATCCGTACTTCTTAATGTTTCGGCGGATCTAGGTTAATAATATTCTATGGATCTTGTGCATCTTATTTCTACTAATTTCAAACATACTTCAACGGCATCTTATTTTTACGGATTTCTAACGCACTTCAGGTCCGTATCTATGAACGTTTCGGTGTCTCAAGGCCAATAATACACTGTGAATCTAATTTCAAGCGCAATTCTGCTCCATATTTCTAAATGTTTCGGCGGCCCAAGGTTAATATTGTTCTATGGACTTAACGACATCTTATCTCTACTAATTTCAAACACAATTCTGGTCCATATTTCTAAACGTTTCTGCGTCTAAAAGTCTATACTCCACAAACTCTCACGGCGTTTTATCACTACTAACTTCAAAGACACTCAAGGTATTCATTTCTAAACGTTTCGGTGTCTGCTCTCTACGTTTCATTGGCTCCAGTGGTGTTGTGGTTTTCAAGGGTGTTTTCATGGTTTCTAGTGATGCTTTATTATTCTGCCCGATCACCTGGAAAAATACCCATGAGAACCCCGGTTTGATAAGGATTTTGCGGGTTCTCAAGGGTGTTCCAAGATTCTAGTGATACTTTAAGAAGGACTCTGCGGGTTCTCAAGGGTGCTTTCGTGATGACGAGTATGGTAATAGTTTAACAAAGAGTTTGCGGATTTTCAAAGGTGCTTCATGATTACGGTGATAGTTTGACTTTTTCTTTTTTTTTTTTTGTGTGTGTTGGATTTTAAGGGATTCTCATAAGTCTAGTGACAGCTTAAACTAGAATTCTCAGGCTTTCCAAGAGTGTTTTCATGATTCTAATGATAGCTTAACAAGGATTTCATATCATTAATGGAGAGAAACAAGGAAAACACCCACCAGAACACGACTCATTATCTCAGAGGCCAATGTAAACAGTCCTCAAGGGAGAACAAAGCGCTTCAAAACACACAGACCTCTGCCTGAACCGTCCCACTTCCCACCTCTCCCAGGACCACTCTGAAACACCTCTGCGCCGCACCTCCACTACACTCAAAATGCTCTGGTTGACGTGACATAGGTCTTTAAGGGCGTTTCTATGGTTCTAGTGACAGGATAACGAGATTTCTACATTATTAACAGGAGAAACACTCTTGAGAACCCGGCTAATCATCTATGTGGTCTTTGAAAATAGTCGTGGTGAAAGAGCAAAGCGTTTCTGAACACCGGGCCCCAGTCTCATCCAGCTCCCCTCGCCTGGACACCCACACTCCCAATGAGCTTATTTTTTTTCCTCCCCCACGCCTCGGTAACAGGAAGGGACGAGAGCACGTGAGCACTCTCCAGGGGCGCGCCTCACTCGCCTCTCTCCAACACTTTGCATGTACCGCTCGGTGTTTGGAGCTGGGACACGCGTGAAGGGTGAATGTGTGTGTGTGTGTGAGTGTGTGTGTTACTAATCTGTCATATTTGTATTTGTTTAGAGGTTTTTATGTTTTGGGGTTTCATTTATTTCTATATTTTTGTTTAGTAATTTGCCATATTTGTATTTATTTACATTTCCCCTACTTTTTTTTTCCAGCGCGCCTTTTATTTTACCAATCTGTCGTACTTGTATTTGCTTAGTTTTGTTTTTCTTTTGTTTTATTTATTTCAATTTGAGTTCAACTTTTTTTTTTCATATTGGTAAGGTGCAGCATTTTTTTTTAATCTTTTTAAATAAACAAAGTCTTATTATGTCATGATAGTTATCTGTATTGTGTTCTATTTGTAAGCTATCTGTGTGTGTGTGTGTGTGTGTGTGTGTGTGTGTGTGTGTGTGTGTGTGTGTGTGTGTGTGTGTGTGTGTGTGTGTGTGTGTGTGTGTGTGTAATGATATATAACAGACGTAAAAATAAGAAAATGCATATTACTAAAGAAATCATAACAACATTGACGAAAATGACAATGAATACTAATGACGATGATGGTGATAATGATGGGGATGTTAATAACCTTTTCCTCCCAAGCCCACAGTGTCCCCACCCCCTTCCCCCTTCCCCCTCCTCTCCCACAAAGAAGCGTGTCTCGCCAAATGAATCTGTCACCACAACGTAATTAGGTTTCCAATTTTACATCAAACCTCAACCCAGTGTTCGAAGTTTCCCCACCCCCCCCAAACCCTTTCATTAACCCTTCCACTGCTGTGCTCGTCCTTTTCTTTTCCTTTCTTTTCTTTTTTTTTTCATTTTTTCTACATTCAAAGCACAGTATAAAGGGGGAAAATTAAGAAAGAAAAATGTAGGTTACTTTTTTTTTTCTTGTTTTGACGAGATAACAATTTTTCAGGGCAAGTCATTATTTAGTTGATTTTTTTCTTTTCTTTTTACTCTCTACGTACTTTTGGCTGGAAAAAAAAAAAATAGATGTCTACAAAGTTGTGACTGCAGAAATACTTAAAAGACTGTACTACAAAAGCGAGTATCTAAAAAGTTGTAATCGACCACGAAGAAATATTAGACCTACTAGTGAAAGACTCAAAAGCATCGTATTCATTGCTAACACTTTAGGTTGCCACCCCATTACAGTATCAGCACCATTAGTCATCACCACTACCGGCACCACTACCATTCACCACCACCACCTCACCACTGCCACCACTCTCAAAGGCCACAGAGATGACTAGCCAGATTCTCTTGATGTTCTTCCTCCAACAGTACAACACCCTTCTCAAATAATCACTAGAAGCATCAAAACACCCTTAATGTCAGAAACTTCCCCTATAGCCTGTTTTACCCTTTGTCTGCTACTTGCCACATCTTTCTTTCATTACTAATCACTCTGAGACGTCTTTACTCGTTCTGCAGCCACCTCCAAGCTTTAAACCGGGTAGAAATTGCATAATCTATTCTCTTTCATCCCTTCCTTCCTTGTAGATGCTTATATTTAACGCATTACTTATGGTGCCGTTAACTGTCTCGTATCCCAGTGAAAGGGTTAAATACAAGTCGAGATGAGACACCCAAACATTTGAGAATATGGACAAAAGAACAAAGCCGACTCTCCCTCCAGCCCACCTCTTCCTTTTTCCTCTGTGTTCTTCCGCCAGGTGTCGCCACAGAAGATCAACCTTCTCCAACCCACTCTGTCTTCTGCACCTCCCTCAGTCACACCCATTACAAGCATGTTTTTTACTGCATCCATAAACCTTCTCTCAAGTCTTCCCTTCTTTCTCCTGCCGGGTAGATCCACCTCCAGCATCCTCCTTCTCACACACTCCTCGTCTCTCCTCTTAACACGCCCTCCACGTGTTCTGAAATCGCTAGCTATCTTGCCTGTATTTCGAAACGCTTAGGGATCTCAACAACAACAACCGCAACAACAGCAGCAGCACCAGCACCAACAACAACTGCTGAAAGGCTCTTAGTATCCTAGAGCGGGTGGAGCTTATGGCAATCCGTCCACTAATTCGTAAAGTCTATCCGATGATCGTCTTTAACATACATAAATCATTACCAGAGAGAGAGAGAGAGAGAGAGAGAGAGAGAATGGTTGGGCTTTTTACTTCCCTTGTGTTTCAAATTTAATAAAAATGTGTGTACCAGACCCATCTCACTCAGTCTCCCCTCTCCCTCCCTCCATAACCCACAGTACAGTTTTCCGCACATTTTCATCATGGGATTGAACATTTGAGCGGCAGAGTCTTGCGTGTGCCTGCGTGAATTATTATTTTTATATTCCTGCTTTTATATTTACATTTTTTTTTCACATGATTAAGTCGAGTTTGCAATGTCCAATCTTTCAGTAACAAAACAATATATATTTTGTCTTTAAACTTGTGTACATTGCCTGCACACACCGCGCACTCCGGTAATGCATTTCAATAACCTAATACTCATCACATCTCATCGGAAACAATATTTTCAAACGTTTTAGCCTCAAACTCAATTATTTTTTAACAGACTATTTTGCGGTGGAAATTGTTGAGGCTTCCAGGGACGTTTTCGTGATTCTGATAGTAGTTTAACAAGGGACACCCACTGACGCTAGGAAATACACGCTAGAGAACCCGGCTAAGATCATTTATGACATTTGTAATTCTGGGGAGACAACAAAGGTAAATTTATCAGCATGTCCCCACTTTAGGGCATAGACTGTTCTCGTATATATATTAGCAGTAGAAAATAATAAATAAATAAACATCTAGCAGAACCCGACTAAACGTCTCTGCCATTTGTAAGTTCCTGGCGAGAGAGCAAAGGTAAATTTACCAATATGTCCTCACTCTAAACGCACCTGTATTTGCCAACAGCAGAGAGAGAGAGAGAGAGAGAGAGAGAGAGAGAGAGAGAGAGAGAGAGAGAGAGAGAGAGAGAGAGAGAGAGAGAGAGAGAGAGAGAGAGAGAGAGAGAGAGAGAGAGAGAGAGAGAGAGAGAAACACCCCTGAGAACTCTAAAAAGCATCTATGGCATTTGTAAGTTCCTGATGAGAGAGTAAAAGGTAAAATTTTCACTATGGTCTTACTCTAAACGCATGACTGCACTCGTATTTGCTAACACACACACACACACACACACACACACACACACACACACACACACACACACACACACACACACACACACACACACACACAAATAAAATAAAGTAAATAAAATAAATAAACAAATAAAATAAAACAAAATAAAATATAAATAAATAAATAAAAACTTGAGGACACGACTACAGAACTATATACTGTGGTATCTGTAAACCCGGTGAGAGAAGAAAAGGAAATTTATCGTCACGTTCTCACTTAGAATGCATGGACTGTACTGGTGTTGACATCAGCAGTACCGGTTAGTACCAGCCGGTGTTTGGAGCACGAAACCGTCA
Organism: Scylla paramamosain; assembly: GCF_035594125.1. Taxonomy (NCBI): domain Eukaryota; kingdom Metazoa; phylum Arthropoda; class Malacostraca; order Decapoda; family Portunidae; genus Scylla; species Scylla paramamosain. Next base: position 6,144,942 of record NC_087161.1, read on the forward strand.
ACCCTTAACACGTGGCGGTCCCTATTGTATTCAGAAAAGCTTCACTCTCACACCGACTATTTTCAAAGGTCACTGAGATGATCAGCCGGGTTCTCAAGAGTGTTCCTCCCGTTAATAATGTAGAAATCCTGTTAATGTCACAAGAGCCATAAGAACATCCTTAAAAATCCTTAAAAACCAAGTGTATCTTCAACCAGAGCCTTTGGGACGTAGAGGGGGTGCGGCGCAGAAGGGTTTCAGAATATGGTTCAATATATAAAGAATCAAAAAAAGTATCTGCTCCCGCCTGCCAGTCTCGTCCCAAGGGAGTAATGATTCTCTACTATAATTGGTGTTAGGTGTATGAGTCAGTCTGTCCGGCGTGCTTGTGTATGAGTGTGATGTAATACAACCGGCGCTGGTGTTTTGGTGTTCACTGCGCGTGTTTGGTGTGTGTGTGTGTGTGTGTGTGTGTGTGTGTGTGTGATGAATACTTTATTACTTGATACGTTTGGTTCGTTTGTTGAAGTAGTATTGCATGTATAGAGAGAGAACTATGAAACCATGCTATCGTTGTCACGTCATCATGTCAGCATCATCTTTCTCATCATCACCATCACCACTAGTCACCTCTACAATGATTGCATCATTAATCATCACCATCAGCACTATTATCACTCATCACTACTAACTCACCATTATCATCACTAAACATCATCCCCTTCTTATCATCATCATCGTCGTCATCATTAGCCACCACTATCACCACCACCACCACCACCACTACCAATCATCCTCACCACCTCATCATCACTGTCATCACTCTCAACACCAACCGCTCCCTTATCATCACCAGTAGCCACCGCTATAATATACATCATCATTAATCATCGCCACCACCACCACCACCACCATTCATCACACCTCACTACTGTCACCATAAGTAATTCTCGGTAGCCAGTGTAAGTCAAATAAAATACCAATCTTTCTCAGCCATTTCATACGAACACAAGAAAATAAGGGAAGCTGCAGGAAGCCATCGGGCCTACATGTGGCAGTCCCTATTATAAAACATATCTACCCATTTCCACCTACCATCCCTAACAACCTGATCACTGACTCCATTCCATTCATCTACCACTATCTGAGAACCTATTCCTTCCTCTCTCTCGTAACTTTAACCAGCTTGAACCGATTATTTCTTGTCCTTTCCTGATTATCGATCCTGAGAATTTTGATTAGGTCCCCACACGCATCCTCACTTCTACTCGCCTATTCCAGTCAGCCCTACTGAATGTTCTGATCCTTCCTCTCTACTAACAAGGCTCTTGTCTTCCTATCAATCTTGGAAATTATCAGTTTTTGTTAAGTATTTTTATTGCTTAACCATCTACATACATCTGTTCCTTCAATGGTAGTCTAAATATTCTTTGTTTATATTTTCTAATCAATGACTTTTTTTCCTTGTCTCTTTATTCAAGACACAAAATTAATCCATTGTTGTTATTATTTACAATCTCCATTCATCACTCTACAGACAGAGTCTAAAACTTGATTCCAGGGCAAAACACAAGAAACGCATTGTGTGTGTGTGTGTGTGTGTGTGTGTGTGTGTGTGAGAGAGAGAGAGAGAGAGAGAGAGAGAGAGAGAGAGAGAGAGAGAGAGAGAGAGAGAGAGAGAGAGAGAGAGAGAGAGAGAGAGAGAGAGAGAGAGAGAGAGAGAGAGAGAGAGAGAGAGAGAGAGAGAGAGAGAGAGAGAGAGAGAGTAGAAAAAAAAATTGGAGAAAAAGAAATGAGTAGAAAGGAAAAAAGACAAGAAAACCAGCAAATAAAGTTTTTTTCTCAGACAGACCTGACCTAGCTTGTGACCTGTTTTCAAGAAAGGGGAGTGACACTACTGGAGCATGACCTACAACCTTACCAGGTCAATAAATTCTTACAGGGTGAGGGATAGGGATGACCTCACCTCTGACTTTTCACCACAATGCAAGGGAGACATTTTTTTCCAGCAGTGTTTGGGGAGAAAAAGATAGAAAAAATTGCATGTTGGTCAAATATTTCATACCCCGACCTAGATTGCTTTCCTGTTCCCACACAATGCAGAGGTTGTGAGGGTTGGCTTAGGTTGGGTTAAGTTTGGTCAGGTTTGGTTAGGTTAGGTTAGGTCAAGTTAGGGTAGGTTAAGTTATGTTGGCTGATGTTAAGTAGTTAGGTTAAGTAAGATTAGGTTAAGTCAGGTTAGGTTTGGTTAAGATTGGTTAGGTTAACTTAGGTTTGGTTAGGTTAGGTTAGATTAAGTAAGATTAGGTTAAGTTACATTAGGTTTGGTTAGACTAAGTAAGGTTAGGTTAGATTAAGCTAGGTTAGATCTGTGGGAAGTGGATGAGGGGATGGCAAAGGTCAGGATGGGTCAGTCAGAAGTGGATGAAGGGATAAGAGAGGTCAGGATGGGTCAGTGGGAATTGGATGAAGAGATAAGAGAGGTCAGGATGGGTCAGTGGGAAGTGGATGAAGAGATAAGAGAGGTCAGGATGGGTCAGTGGGAAGTGGATGAAGAGATAAGAGAGGTCAGGATGGGTCAGTGGGAAGTGGATGAGGGGATGGCAAAGGTAAGAATAGGTCAGTGCGGAAGAGGAATGGACAGATGGTAAGTAGGATAAGATGAGATGAGATGAGATTTCACAGTAGAGATCAGTAAAGCTCAGTAAGGATCAGCAAGTCAACAGGGATCAATGAGTTTGTGAGTTTCATTATTCAGCATAAACAAGTGAAGATAATGCAGTAAAAAAAAAAAATAAATAAATAAATAAAAAGTTAAAATATTCAGTGCATGTATAGTTTTTGAGTCTACATATGTGTGTGTGTGTGTGTGTGTGTGTGTGTGTGTGTGTGTGTGTGTGTGTGTGTGTGTGTGTGTGTGTGTGTGTGTGTGTGTGTGTGTGTGTGTGTGTGTGTGTGTGTGTGTGTGTGTGTGTGTGTGTGTGTGTGTGTGTGTGTGTGTGTGTGTGTGTGTGTGTGTGTGTGTACAGTTGCATTTCAGGAAGGGAGAGGAGAAAGGGAAGGAAGAAAAGAGAAAGAGTGGTTCTGAAAGGAAGATGGACAGGAGTGTGGAGGGGAGAGGGAGGAAAGCAAGAGCAGTCTGGAGAAAGATGGACAGGGAGGGGCTGGAATGTAATGGTGAAGCTTAAAAACACATGCCAGAGAGAGAGAGAGAGAGAGAGAGAGAGAGAGAGAGAGAGAGAGAGAGAGAGAGAGAGAGAGAGAGAGAGAGAGAGAGAGAGAGAGAGAGAGAGAGAGAGAGAGAGAGAGAGAGAGAGAGAGAGAGAGAGAGAGAGAGAGAGAGAGAGAGAGAGAGAGAGAGAGAGAGAGAGAGAGAGAGAGAGAGAGAGAGAGAGAGAGAGAGAGAGAGAGAGAGAGAGAGAGAGAGAGAGAGAGAGAGCAAAACAACAGGCAGAATATACATGGAAAATAGAGATGAAGGAGGAAAGAGGATGAATAAAAGAGATTGACAAGGATGAAATAAAGAGAGGAGGAAGGAGGTAAGAAAAATGTGAAAGGAAAGAACAGTAAGTGAATGAAAGAAACAGACTGACAAGGAGGAAGACGAGGAGGAGGAGGAAATGGAAGGGAGAGAAATAAGAAAAGTGGGAGAGGAAAGAACAGTGATGGATAGATATATATATATAAAAAAAAAAAAAAAAGACAAGGAGAGGAAATAATGGGAAAAAAATTAAGAGAAATGGGAAGGGAAAGTACGGGAGAGTAGGTAATCCTGGCTGATGGGTAAGGGAGGATAGCTGGATGAATTTCAAGGAGCTTCAGTATCCACAGAAGCCTCCAGCATCGCCAGGCCTGTCAAAAACATTACGGGAACTGCTAAGGTATGTTGGATGTACTACTACCGGGAATGACTCTTAGCTTGGAATAAGAAATGCAGGAAAAAAATAATAAATAAATAAATAAATAAATAAAAGTAATAATAATAAAAATAAATGAAAAATAAAACTGGTGAACTATTTTGACAGCATAGAAAAGTGTTAATCCTCAGGTAAAAAATAAATTAAATAAAAAAATAAATAAATAAATAAAATAAAATAAAAAATAAATAAAACAGGTGAACTATTTTGACAGCATAGAAAAGTGTTAATCCTCAGGTAAAAAACAAATAAGTAAATATATATATATATATATATATATATATATATATATATATATATATATATATATATATATATATATATATATATATATATAATTAGATTAAATTAAATAATAATAAATATAAATAAAAGAACACAGTTTTGGAGTTTCATCACTCAGGCTTATACCATGTTGGAGTTTTCTCAATAGCATACCATGTTGGAGTTTTCTCAATAGCATACCAATATACACTCACACACACACACACACACCTTCAGCCTCCAATCCCCTTGTTCCCCTATCCTCTCCTCTTTAATCCCTCCTCCCACTGCCCTTCCTCCCTCCCCACCAGAAGCCTTAACCCTGCCAATAAGTCAATCCTGTGTGAAGACAAAGTGAGAGTTTCAAGGCCATTCAGCTTTTTTGGGGGTGACTGTACTTGTGGTCATTGGTAAACATAAATCTATGGTATATTGATAAGTTACACTCTCAATTATGCATGTACAACCTAAAACCTTCTCTGCAGTGTGAGGGATCATATTGTTTCCCTCCTGTGAAGTGCATGGCAATTGTTTTGTGCTGTGGTCATAACTGGGAAACAAAACTGAGCTGGATATGATTCCCTAAATCCTGGAGATGTTGTGAGATATTTGGTTGCAATGTTACATACTCCATTACAAATGTGCAAATATATACAAAATGCATATAATGCATATAATAATATAAATAGTAATATGAAATATGTATAATACCAAATACCTATTATTACTACTGTAACAATTACTATAAATACTGCTGCTAATACTACTACTACTCCTACAATAACTTAACTATCATTCTTATTGCACTTTAAGAAATCAATAAAACTGCTATAAAATCAGCAATAATAGTAATAAAGATAATATCAACAATACTAATACAAATAATCATGATGAAATGAAATCTGATAACATGCAGCACCTCATGTCCTACATAGTTTCCTCACAAACAATCCCATCTTTGCCTCAGCCCAACACATGTAGAGATGTATTCACTAGCAATAAACAAAGATCACATACAGTACATACTATGCATATAACTAGCGGCTGTGAGCGGTTGCTTGTCTGTGTGAGGATAACACAGACAAGTTCAGTAATGCTTTCACTGCTAAGGATAACAAGACACTGATTTCACTTGAGCAACCCTATACACCTACAGTAGGCACCTGACAGCTTCTTGCAGCTTCCCACATTTTCATATGTCATGATTTTACAGTATAGAACTAAAATTACAAACAAAGGCATAAGGTTTGTATCACCCTGCATTACTCCATCACGTCCTTTGCTGCCAGTGATGTCTTTCAAAACTGTACTTTAATTTACACAACAACAATAATCCAGATTTTTTTTACTTACTTATTTTCTAAAGGGGTACTGGCCTACAAAAAAAAAAAAAAAAAAAAAAAAAAAAAAAAAAACCCACCCACTGAGGAGCTATTGCAGTCACAGGGTTTAAGTTTAAGTGACTGGAGTACCTATCATGTGATGAGGTAATTCAAATACTATACAAGGGAATGACAATACAATGCCTTCATCACATTACGTCCCTCTGTCACAAGCTGAACATTGTACATGGACTGATGTGAATGAACTGACAGCAATGTAGAATTAGTTCCATGTAGTTTTGATAGTATGAAAAGGACTTGCAGTGGGATGGAAGGGTAGAGTGTTGCAGTGTGTGTGTGAGAGAAATGGGTGAGAGGGCAAGGCAAGGATTAGGTCATGCAAGAAGGGAATGTAGGGACAGGATTAAATGCATCCCTTTCTGTTAAACCTATCTTCTTTAGGGATTTTAGCAATAAGCATTGAAAATAGATGGATAAGTAGATAGAAAAAAAAATTGCATCCATGTGAACAAATCCTACAACACTATAACCACAAGCAGCAGTACCAATGTCAGCAAGGAGGGAATGAAGAGAGAGAAATAAATACAGCCTATCTTCTTCAGGAACTTAGGAATAGGTGTCAAATATAGGTAGATAAATAGATCATAAACAATTGTATCTCTGTAGCAACCTAACCTAACCTAGCCACACACCAGGGAGAGAAATAAATGCATACTCTTCTGTTACACCTATCTTCTTTGGGAACTTAAGAATAGGTGGCAAATATAGGTAGATTAATAGATAATAAACAACTGCATCTCTGTAGCAACCTAATCACACATTAAGCAGCAATATCAGGCCCTCCCTCAGTGCTGCATGCCACAGACAGGTTAGTAAATGACCCACAAGCAGGTTAATGAACACAGGCAAGCCACACTCACCACCGGGCGGCCTAGGACAGCTTGAGCCTCTCCTTCTGCCGCATCTTCCAGTTCTGCAGCTCCATGCTACACTGGCCCAGGCAGAACATGAAGAAGAAGGTGCTGAGGGTGCAGTGAGGGAAGCCTGCGGAGACGTGGGAGGTCAACGTGACTTTGGGTGTAGAAGTAAGGGAATTTTCTTCTGTTTTTTATTCCTTATGGTAATGAAGGAAGATCAAGATTAAACATACATACTATTGAGAAAACTAACCTGGTATAAGTCTTAGTGATAAAAATGCAAAACTGTGCCTTTTTTTTTTTCTGAGGACTACCTAACACTCTTATGCTGTCAAAATAGTTCACCCGTTTTCTGTACTTTTTTTCCCATGCATTTCTTACACCAGGTTAAAGCTTTTCCAAGAGTACATACATACACTCACTCACGCTCCTCTTTGCCTCTACTGTTTTATTCATATCTGTTTCCCTGTTTAACATAAGGAATTATTATTGATCCCTTTACACTGAATCAATAGAAATGCTGGTGATTCCCTCTACCCTTCACCTCTCTCTCTCTCTCTCTCTCTCTCTCTCTCTCTCTCTCATTCTTTCTGTCTATATTTCTACACAATGCTTCTTGTCTCCAAACTCACACACACACACACATATGCACACACTCACCCGTCACAAATATCCTGTTGGTGACAGTGACAGCATTCTCAAGGTTAGATAGGAAGATGGTGAGGGCAGCCAGAGAGGGCACATACAGCCCCACTGCTGCCAGGCCCAGGAACCTCCGCCGCCACGCCCCCCGCAGCCACCGGTCCTGGGAGGGGGAGGAGGGGATGCATGAGTTTTTCCATTTGATATTCGTATTTTCCCTCCTCCTTTTCACTTATCAGCAGAAGTTAGAGGATGAGAATTACTATATTTCCTGCCATATAAGATGCACTGGAGTATGATATGCATGTACAATTTGGCAAGATGTATTTTAGGAAAAATTAGAAACTACATTGTTTTTATTACTCTTATTCTTAGTCATATTTCCTTTAATATTAATTCAGAATCATAAAAATTGCCATAAGAAGTGCCTATCCTTCTCCTCCGCAGTGGTCTTATTGTCCAAGCGGTTGGTGTTTTACCTCAGCATGGACAGCCTTTTCACCCTTTTTTTCTGATTTTTACTGCCCTTGATCAGATGTCCTCTAACCCTCCCCCCAAAAAAAAATAAAAAATAATATAAATAATAATAACAAATGAATAAAATAAAAACAGGAAAGATTAAAAGAACAGGATGGAATAACAAAACACCAACACCAACTCATCTAGCAAGGTGGCTTGTGTGTGTTTGTTATGCTGGACAAAGTACTGGCCACAACTCACCCACCCACACCTCCATCTTGTCTGGCCCATCTGCACATCACTGCTCCCTCTAAATCTCTAAAGAAATATTATTCAACTGTGCCCTAAGAGTTCCAAAAATGTGGACAAAACTGGGTATCTGTCTGTATCTGTTTCTTTCCCTTTCTCTCCCTGTCTCACCATCAGGCCCTGTACTGTGGCAGCCTGGCTATGTCATCTCTCCATCTCTCTCTCTCTCTCTCTCTCTCTCTCTCTCTCTCTCTCTCTCTCTCTCTCTCTCTCTCCCTCTGTCCTTCAGCTCCCAGGCCCTGTATGCCATCACTCTGGCAACAAGTTCCCTCCCCCTCTGTATCTTTGTCTCCATCACCCTGGCTACAAGTTCCCTCCCCCTCTGTATCTTTGTCTATCTCCCTCCTTCCTTTCCTCCCTTCCTCTCTCCTCCCATCTCACCTCCCAGGCCCTGTACTGCGGCAGCCTGGCAATGTGGTCGGCCAGCTTCTCCACCACCACACCTAGGAAGTTGATGGCAGCCCACCAGAAGATCTGTGCCGAGACTCCGTGCCAAACATAGACGAAGGTGAAGACGAGGGCCGTGCCTTGGAGCTGACGGGCTAGGCTGTTGTCCGCACCCACCCACGGGATATAGATGTGTCTGTTGGAGTGGAGAGGGTGAGAAGGACATGGGTGTGGAAGGAATGGGAGAGGGTGAGGGATGGGAAGGGAGCTTATTTCTGAATGATTGGCTGAGTTATATGATGATTCTTGAAACTGAAGAAAGACTGGAAGGGTTGTTCTGGATGTAGATGTGTCTGTTGGGAGAGTAGAGAGGGAGAGGGAGAGGGAGAGGGTGAGGGTGAGAGAAGGAGCACAGGGTGAGAGGGAGAGATGGGATAGGGAGGGTAAGGGGAGGGGAAGCGAGAAAGAGAGGAGGAATGAGAGAGGGTGAGAGAGAGAAAGATAGGGATGGGAAAGCAAGAGAGAGAGAAGGAGGAAGGGATGAGAGAGGGTGAGAAAGAGGGAGAGGGATGAGTGAGGGATTTTTAATGTCTGGGAGAGATTTAAGAATTTGAATTATTCTTGAAATGAGATCTTGACATTGAAGAGAGATCAGGAAAGTCTTGTTCTGGATGGGTTACATTTACAAAGAGTTACCCAAGTTTTTGTATATGAGTGTGTCTATCAATGAGTGAAAGAAAAGAAAAAGAAAAAAAAGTGAATTACAGTATAAATTTGGCCCCTTAATACTATAAATATCCAGGTATTCTCTCTACAATCTACAAATACATAAGTGTACACCTAATGCGCGCACACACACACACACACACACACACACACACACACACACACACACACACACACACACACACCAAACTATCCCAAACCATTCTTCAACCTTCCACACAGTTCCTATCCTCCACTCTGCACTCCCTTACATTTTATGAATCCTTCTTATCTAATTCAACATATTCTGATGCCTCTTGGAACAAAAGTCTCTATTTGGTGCTGTCCATACACAATCCTTCTCATCCCTGCAAAACTTTCTTAGACCTCTGTCCCACCTATTGAACATTTTAACATTCCTATTACCTCTGTTCTCTCCCTTTCTCTTTCTCAAGCATTCCAACACTGCCTCATTATTTCACACACACACACACACACACACACACATACACTCTACAATCTATATCTCTCTCTAACTCTATCTCAAGCCATCCAACACTATTCTCCCACTTCATAAGACATCCCCTGCCCACACATCCACCCCAACACACACACACTTGAGCATGAAGCGATAGAGTCCATGGTCGAAGTAGCGCCACACATCAGAGAAGCGATAAGTCATGAGGGTGCAGCGAGGGTGCCGAGGTGGATCATAACCCTCAACACGCGCCAGGACTGAGGGAAGACCATACAGCACTGCAAGGAGGAGAGGGAGTCAGTGTACTGGTGTTGAGAGAGAGAGAGAGAGAGAGAGAGAGAGAGAGAGAGAGAGAGAGAGAGAGAGAGAGAGAGAGAGAGAGAGAGAGAGAGAGAGAGAGAGAGAGAGAGAGAGAGAGAGAGAGAGAGAGAGAGAGAGAGAGAGAGAGAGAGAGAGAGAGAGAGAGAGAGAGAGAGAGAGAGAGAGAGAGAGAGAGAGAGAGAGAGAGAGAGAGAGAGAGAGAGAGAGAGAGAGAGAGAGAGAGGCAGAGAGAGAGAGAGAGAGAGAGAGAGAGAGAGAGAGAGAGAGAGAGAGAGAGAGAGAGAGAGAGAGAGAGAGAGAGAGAGAGAGAGAGAGAGAGGTTTGAGAGGGGTGGTGGTGGTTATGGTGTGTGAGGGATATGAGAAAGCTGGTATGGGGGTTTGTTTGGGGTGTGTGAAAGAAAGGAATGGCAGGAAAAGAGAGTTTTAGTTAGCTGGTGTTTTTGGGAAGGTACAAGGAAGATTTTAATGAGTGTTCAAGAGGGATGTGTGAGGGAGAGGTGAAGATAAGCATTGGGGCTTTGATTAGGGTGTGTGAAGGAAAGAGGGATGTGAGGGATGCGTGTGGTGTTGTAGATGGGTGTGGATGATTGGAAAAGAGGATGTGAGGGATGCATGTAGTGTTGTAGATGGGTGTGGATGATTGGAAAAGAGGATGTGAGGGATGCGTGTAGTGTTGTAGATGGGTGTGGATGACTGGAAAAGGAGATAGTAAAGATAGGTTAGGTATTCTGTAAAGGGAGGAGCAGAAGAAACTGATGGAAAAAAGAATGATGAGAAGACACCATAGAGAGATAGACAAAAAAGAGGAAGGGAGACAGAAACATAATGAAAATAAAAAGAAAGAAATACATATTATTGCCATAACACATTATAGATCTTCTCCTTTGAAACAGACACTCCTTGAGAAACACACACACAAAAAAGGAAGCATTACAACAAACAAAATAAGATAACACCACCACCTCCTCACACACAAACGTCTTAATACTAAGCTGGATAATAACACAGATAAAAAGCCACAACAACACAAACCAATTCAAACTCAGTCCACCACAAGGTAAACATACGAAACACACACACAAACACTCACCCACATACTTGAGTTGCAGGAAGGCAGTGAGGAAGTACACAAACCCAGCCAGTGACCACGAACTCATTTTCTTCACCAACTCTGGCATGAAGTGGAGGGAGCTGTAGGGAGAGAGGGAGAGAGAGGTGAGAGTGAGTATGACAGATGCAGGGAAGGAGAGAGTGACGCAAGGTAGTGATAGAGAAAAGGGAGTGATGAAAAGGAGAGATGGAAGTGATGAGAATGAGAGACACAAGGAAGGAAAATGAAGGGAGCTGGTGATATAAGACTGTGAATGAAGGAAGGAAGGAAGGAATAATGAGAATAAGAGATACAGGATCAGACGGAATAAGAAGGGTGATGAAATAAGACATAAAGAATGAGAGAATAAAGTGATAAGAATGAGAGATGTGGATGCAGAGAGAATAAAAAAGGGGTTGATGAGAGACAGAGAATGAGAGAAGGAAGGAATAATGAGAATGAGAGATGAGGGGTAGAGGGAATAAGGGAAATAAAATAAGAGACATAAAAATGAGAAAGAAGGATGAGAATGTGAGGTGTATGAAGAAGCAATAAAGGAGGCAGAGAAAGAGGTGGAGTGTACTAGATATGTAGGGGAGGAGGAAACAAAAAACAGCAAAACAAAGAAAACACCATGTATATAATATCAGCTCTAGAAACCTCCCATTTTCTTACCCAATCCACCCAGTCCTCTCCAATCCACCTCCCTCATCTACTCCCCTCCACTCCCCAACCCTCAACTTACTGGGCATAGAAGTGGAAGAGGAGGAACTGTGTAAGACCCAACCACCACACGAAGCGGAGGATCTGGAGGCCCGTCCAAACCACTCGCCGCAAAGTCCACATACGGTACGGCTCCGACAGCTGTATGGATGACGCGGGTGGGTGATTAACAAGTGGAGGGTGACTGATTAAACCTTTCACTCTAAGACAGCTTTTCTTGTTCTGCAGCCACCTCCAAATACTGTACTGACAAGAAATTGCAAAATGTAATTTTTTTTATGCCCTTCTTTCCTGTAGATGCTTAGAAATACTCCTTACAATGCTTCTAGTGGAGTGAATGCTTGCCTATCAAAGTGGAAGGGTTCATGGGTGGACTAATGAGTGAAGGGTGGAAATACGTAGCTGTGTTCAATGAAGTGCATGCAACTGTTACTGATGGGGAGTTGAAAAAGTGTGGAAAGTTAAGACTTGTTTGAGAAGCAGATGAATTAGATTTAGCAAGACACACCTCAGATACACTTAACTTACAACCCCCTACTCTCAATCATTCATTCAATACCCAGACACCTTATATTCCTTACAGGCGGGGTCTATGATAAGAATTCTGCAGGGTAAGAGACAAATGCCTTAAAAACAGGGCAGCTGAGAAGTGACTGATGACTTAACTCCTTCATTGCAATATACAACACCTCACAACACTCAAAGCAATGAAATCTTAATAAATATCAGCAGGAAAGGAAAAAAAAAGTTAATCAAAAGAACAGTTAGCCATTTTTAACAAGTATAATGCTTAGAGATGGCTGTGGAGCAAGAAAGATCTCAGAATGGCTGGTAATTAGGGAAGACCTTACCAAATTGTAGGAGAAATGTTAAACTGTAAATAACCCAGATCTTTATTCAAACACCCATATCCCTAACAGGAGGAGCCATGATAGAGTTCTGCAGGGAAAGAAACAAATGCCTTATAAACATGACAGCTGAGAAATGAATGACTTAAAACCATACAAAACCCAGATCTTTACAACACCCATACACATCCACAAGACAAAACACACAAGCAAGACACAAATCCTGGATTACAACAACCACTCAAGCACAAACACAGGACAGCACCCACCCCAGCTCTGAAGTCCGTGTAAGGCATGTAGGGCCCTGTGCAGAGGAAGGGGAGGTAGAGGCAGTAGCCGAGGAGGGTTGTGAGGAGGGGGACGGGAGGCAGGCGGGCGTAGGGGTCAGTGTCGCAAATCTCCAGGCTGAAGCTGAGAGAACGGAGGATGATCCATGCCACCATCACCGACACCTTGTAGTCCCCCTCAGGTGTGTCCTCCACCCATGCCTCCTGCAGGGGTGTGTGGCTCAGTACAGGTGTTTCTTTTTCTTTTTATGTAAGAGGGGCACTGGCCAAGAGCAACAAAAAGAGGAAAAAAATGGCCCACTAAGGTGCCAGTCCCTAAAGAAAGGTAAAAAAATGTCATTAAAATTGGAGGATAAGTATCTTGAAACCTCCCTCCTGAAAGAGTTAAAGTAAGAGGAAGAAGGGAATACAGAAGCAGGAAGGGAGTTCCAGAGTTTACCAGAAAAAAGAATGAATGATTGGGAATACTGGTTAATTCTTGCATTAGAGAGGTGGATATAATAGGGGGTGAAGAAAAGTAGAAAGTCTTGTGCAGTGAGGCAGTGGGAAGAGGGGAGGCGTGTAGTTAGCTAGCAACACCAGAAGAGCAGTTAGCAAGAAAATAGCAGCAGAAGATAGCAAGATGTGCAACACTACAGTGGTGAGAGAGGCTGAAGACAATGTGGTGTGTGTAGTCATTGTTTGGGTGTTTGTGGTGTTCTATTGTGTGTGGTGCTGTATTCAGTCCTTGTTTGGGTGTCTGTGTGTGTGTGTGTGCATATGTACAAGTGTCTGAGTGTATGCAGGTGTTGAATGTAAGTGTAAGTAAGTCTATATATGAACAGGTGTGTGTGTGTGGTGTGGCTATACAGGTGTGTGTGTGTGTGGGATGTGTATTTATCAATTCATATCTATTTCTTGCGTTTTTCACAGGATGGAGTCAAGCTTGTAATGTTCTATCTTTCAATGTGTGTGTGTGTATGTATGCACCACTGTATAGCTTGATGGCTTTTTTGTGTGTCTTGTATATCTTAATGTTTTTCCAATATCTGCTTTATTTCCATTATCTCAAATATGAATCCTATTTTTACAGAATCATTTAATTTAGTTATCCTGTGATGATACACTGATTAATATTCTTGGCTATCATAACTTATTTACATGTTTAGCAAGCAAGAAATGGATTACTGATGTAATATTAAACACACTGAATTATAATATTTGTGTGGCCAGTTTTCCTACTACTTCCTCAGCAGTGAGTCATGTTAAAATGCAGTTACAATATTATAACAGCCACAGAACTATATGTACAATAAACCACACTTATCAAAATATCAACCTTTACAACCATATCAGTCAGGTAAACAATATTCAGCTTACATTAAACTTTCCAGTAATATTATGATGTTTATTGCTTTGCTTCTGATTCTGGTGCAGGTAAAATTTCCAAGTGGGGATGATTTCATAACATGTTAGGTTAGCATAAAGGCTGCCACCACCATAAACTGCAGCATTCAAACTTTAAGGCAACCATTAAGAACCTTCATTTCTACAACACACACACACACACACACACACACTTCAAGATGAACAAAAGCAGATATGGAGATAGATCAACACTTGCTTAACTCAAATCCTATATACTAGAACTTGTTAAACACACACACACACACACACACTTTAAAAAGCAGGTATGGAGATGAACACACTTGCTTGAACCAAATCCCACATATTTACACTCGTCAAACACTCATTCACTCACACACACTGACACTTATGTAAAGATGAATAAAAGCAATGCATCACAACAGGATAACACAAATCCCACATACTACAACTCATTAAACACACACACACACACACACACACACACACACACACACACACACACACACACACACACACACACACACACACACACACACACACACCACATAGTGTAGTGGTTAGTAGGCTCAGCTCACAACCAAAAAGCCCCAGGTTTGAATCCTGGGCATGGCGAGGCAAATGGGTGAGCCTCTTAATGTGTAGCTCCTGTTCACCTAGCAGCAAGTAGGTATGGGATGTAACCCAAGGAGTTGTGGCCTCACTGTCCCAGTGTGTGGTGTCAGTGGTCTCAGTCCTACCCAAAGCTCAGTCACTATAATCTCTGAGCTCTCCACAAGGGAACAGCTGGCTGAGTGACCAGCAGACAACTGTAGGTGAATCACACACACACACACACACTCACCAGATGGCTAGTAAAGAAGTGTGTGTTGAAGAGGATGAGGATGAGGCACCAGGCCAGCCACACCAGCAGCTTGAGACGAGTGAGCAGCACCACAAACATGAGTGCTGGCACTGCCAAACACAGCGCTGTGCCCACCCGTCCGATGAGAGCCAGTGTGATGCACAGGCTGAAGGCGATGTAGAATGTGCACAGGTACTGCAAGGGAGGGGCGGGATTAGAGAGGTGTTGCAGTGGGAGTGGGAGAGGAAAAAGAGGGACACTGAGAGGCATGGGAAAGACTGTAATGCCCAGCTGTTGTTGTACTTTGTGGGATGAAATGGGAATAATAACAAAGGAGACAGAAAATAGTAATAAAGGCTTGTTGCTGAAATCAATGAGGTGGAATTAGAGAGGTGTTGTAGTGGGGATGGAGAGAGGGAAAGGAGGGACACTACGAGACATGGAAAAGACTATAATGTCCTGCTGTTGTTGTAATTAATGGAATGAAATGGGAAAAACAGTAGACAAGAGATAATAATAATGTCTTGTTATTGCTTGAATTAATAGTGAAATTAGAGAGAAGAAAAGAGGAGGAGACAGAATGACAGGGCATTGTTGCATCATCCTTTAATCTAACAATAAATCTTTTCTTACAGACATTTCTCAAACCCATTAACATCAATCAAGACCTGAACACTATTGACAATACCCTAATGCAATGGTCATGATTGAAAAGGACAATACAGTAGACAACTTAACTTACCACAATGCAAACCATACATAAGAAGACAAGGGAAGCTGCAAGAAGCCAGTAAACCCACATGTGGCAGTTGCTGTTTTTCTCTTTTCTTTTCTTTTTTTTCCAATACTAGGGGAGCTAAGAATGTATTGTGGTTTGTCTGGCCACCTATTTGTGATTACTGGCCTGGTATATACATAAACAGATAGAACATAGGCAACAAAAAGGCTGTACAAAAAGAAATAATAATAAATATGAATAAATAAATAAATAAATAAATAAATAAGTCAATATAGAAAAAAACACTGATGCCAAGCCCAAAAGAGCAGTCAAAAGGACCATCCAAAAATTCATGAGAAAAAGTGACTTGCAATCTCTCTTTTCAAAGACTCCAGATCACCAAAGCCAGCTCAAGAAGCCCTCCTTCAGACACCCTCCTGCTGCACCCACCTGAGGCCAGAACCTGCGGACAGTCTGAGCCAGCATGACATGAAGCAAGCCGAAGGGGGCATAGGCACGCATGATAGGGATCCACACAAACCACTCCAAGTCTGTCTGGTCCTGCCGCACCCCTCCCCATCCCTCCGGAACCTGGGTGACGGGGAGGTACTGTCCCCATCCTGGTAATGAGGAATGAGAGTGTTAGGAAGAGAGGGAAGAGGGGTGTGCTGGGGTGAGGGGAGAGAGTGGGTGGTGCTGGATGAATAAAGGGAATGGTGCTGGTGAGATAGGGTGTGAGGAAAGTTGTCTTAAAGGGAATGGTGTGAGGAAGGGAGGGAGAGATTGAGGGTGAGAGACAGAGGCAGAGAGAGAGAGAGAGAGAGAGAGAGAGAGAGAGAGAGAGAGAGAGAGAGAGAGAGAGAGAGAGAGAGAGAGAGAGAGAGAGAGAGAGAGAGAGAGAGAGAGAGAGAGAGAGAAATAACAGAAGGAATTATCAGAAACGAGATATCGAAAGCACATGAAGTATAACAAGAATTTACATTAATATATATAAAGCACCATCCCCACCCACCCACCCACACACACACACACACACACACACACACACACACACACACAAACACACACTCACGCTGGGAGGTGCGGTAGAAGCGGGCCAGGCTGTACAGACACCCGGCCCAGAAGGACACAAAATAAAACACCAGCTCAGGCCAGGGTAGGGGCGGAAAGGGGCTGGGGGGTGGCCTTCTCTTGGCCCCTCCCCACCGCCCTCTGTCCTCCTCCATCTCTTCTATCTTCACCTCTTCCTCTTCCTCCTCCTCCTCCTCCTCCTCCTCCTCCTCCTCCTCTTCCTCCTCATCTACCTCATCCTCATCCTCATCATCCTCCTCCTCCTCTTCCTCTTCTTCCTTCATTCCCATCTGTGCCGTCTCTGCCATAGTCTGTGGAAAGAGGAGAGAAATAAACATTTGAAGCATTGAGACTGTTATCAAAGACTAGGATAATAATGTGTTCAAGTTCTCTCAACACTTAATGTTCAGCATGTGGGCAGCCTGTATATGAATGAACCAAAGCTTTTCAGGCAGAGAGCAATGGTTACAAATATCACACACACTCATTACAAAGGCTGGGCACTGCATATGAAAACACACATCCACACATTGAAATTTACAGCTTCACTTACATGGATGCAAGCCAATTGTATGCCTCTCAGCACCACAGCATCAATTCAATTTCAAGCACTATTTGGAACTCTTCTAACCACAACTTTGCCACTTTATTAATCACACTAAGAAAATCTGATATATATTCACTACAGCTACACCACTCACTTCATGATGCATAGACGCGGTTCTGTAATTCCTGCAGGGGGCTGTGTGTGTGGCAAGGGATTGACACACGATAGTTAGTGAGACTGGCGGGTGAGGCCTCTCTCTGATTTGCAAGTTAAATATTTGGTTAACTATAGTTTTGAAATGCTTATCCCTGTCACGTGACCTGGGGACTGATGGGTGGCAGTTAGGGGAATGCAGAGGAACCAAACCCCGCACCGTTAGTGTTTGACAGAACCCCTGGCCAACACCCCCTCAACTCCCCCACCAGACACCTAGGCCTACACTACACTGGGGGAAGAGAAAGAAAATCGAAGTACTTAATGAAACTAAATACGAAGCAAGTTTCATCTTTAAAACTTATAACCTCCACTAACTAAAAATAACAGGGGAAGGAGCGCGGGAGGAAGATAAAGACAAGGAAAGAAGTGGAGACGAGAAACAGGAAGAAAACGAAGACAGAGAGAACAGGAGAGCAACACAAGTGGAGGCCTGGGACATGTCAGTGAGGGCAGCACAAACAAACACCAGAACATACACACACATAAACCATCACCACCACACTGACACGTCTACACAACACACAACACAGTACTTCTTAGCGAGGCAGCCAGGCAGTGTCTCCCGTGTTGGTGCGTGCGGCGCCGCTGTCTGGGGTGGAGTGGCGAGGAGCAGCAGGCGGGAAATGCCACGTCTGTCCCTCAAAGGTCGTGAGCGAGGCAGAGGCGGGAGGCGGGACACTGCGGGACACTCATACACTCACTCGCTCACACCGCCCTCGCCCGCCCGCTTTCCCTTGCCACTCTCTTGTTTATGTTTACTTATCTTGTTTTTGTTTCTTTATTTTGTATTTGTGCTTTATGTTAGTTTATAATTAGTATATGATTTTTATGAGTGTATTTGGAATTGTTTTCTTAAAATGCATGTGTACACCGATCAAAACTGCTCTTTCTCCTTTGCTTAACTCTTGTTTATGTTTATCATGCTTTGTTTTAATTTATTACTTTTGTTTTATTTCGAGTTTTTGATTACTCTGCTATTTTTTGGTAAATGTAATATAAGTAATTTACTCGGCAGAAATGCATACACCGCCTTTAACTGCTCTCTATCCCTTGTTTGATACTGTTTGTTTATTTATTTATTTATTTATTGTACTCTTAATTTATGTGGGTATATAATTACTGTAAGATCTTTTTGTAAATGTGTTACAAACTATATTTACTCTTTAAAGCCACAGACACTCTCTTATTACTATTTGTTTTTAATCTAAGTACCGTAGCTGCTCCCTCTCTTCTGTTTTCTGCTTGATTGTTTCTCACCTTGATTTCTCACCCTTGATGAGGGTCTTAATCCCTCATCAGTCCCTGTTGCATCATCCAACCGTAAAGTACTAGAAGAACCTCAGGAAAACAGCGAAATGGTTGGCTAATTTAGATGCAACATTGATTTTTCACACACACACACACACACACACACACACACACACACACACACACACACAAAAAAAAAAAAAAAAAAAAAAGGCAAAGAAAAGCTTCGAGAAGGCGTTTGAGAGTACGAAATGCAGACGCAGAAACAACTTCGGGCAAGGAGTTCCAAAGTTCCACAAATAAATAGAGAAGAAAAGGGCTCTGACATAAGAACTACTACTTCCGCTAGTATGATTTATAGGTCACTCTCCCTAAAAGGCCACTCAGATTAGGGTAAAGATCATTCATAATCTTCCAAACTATTAACAAGTCAGCATGAATTAACCTTCCCTCAACTGAAAACAAATTCATCCTAGACACTCTCAGCGAGTGGAATATGCGCAAGCCCGTCCACATTCTTGGTCTCTGTACAGACTCCAACAGATGTAACTCACCAATATACCGAGTGTTCCACAACACACTGCCCAACTTAATGATAGGACGAATGTGTGTAATGAAGACTTGAGTCATGAACTGCGTACTGCTCCTCTGAGGATGCTGTTTGCAACTTCATTAGCTTTACAGAACACCTCTTCAGTGTGCAGATGGAATTTCAAGGAGGAATCAATTAGAATGCCTAGGTCTCTGAAGGAAGTTTTATTGGGAATAGGGCGATTACCGATTAGATAACCATGCATAGGGAAGGATTATTTAGAACAGTGGACACAGGCACACTTATTGACAGGGAAGGAGAGGCCCCAAGACTGGTTCCTACGATACAACACAAAGATGTCATTGTGTAGACGTGCTGACACCATGATTAGGAGAGTTTCTTGATCTCATTTTAATATTTCTTACACATGATGAAACTATCGTATCGTTTTCTGATTAATACACAATTGATAAGGAGTTAATTTTTAGTCAGCTATGTTTATTTTATTTATATATCTATTTATTATTACTATCGTTATTATTATCGTTATTATTATTATTATTATTATTATTATTATTATTATTATTATTATTATTATTATTATTATTATTATCAATGGTATTATCACTATCATTATTTATTTATTTATTCATTTTTACATCAGCCCACGTGGAACCCTCACCGTGTCAGTGTTGATATTCACATCCTGCCTCGGCTTAAGAGTGACTGGCTTCATGTGTTATAAGATTCTCTCTCTCTCTCTCTCTCTCTCTCTCTCTCTCTCTCTCTCTCTCTCTCTCTCTCTCAAGGATGAGTAAATACTCACCATAACCGAAATACAGCCATG
>NC_087161.1:6170000-6175000 GCF_035594125.1 Scylla paramamosain
GTGTGTTTTACCAGGCACACACAGGCGGTGTCACGCCCGGTACACACCAGGCGTGTTCTGTCAGGTACCCCCAGGCACACACTGGGCGTATTCTGGCAGGCACATACGGGGCATGTCCCGCCAGGCTCCGCCAGGTACACACTGAACGTGTCCCACCAGGCCCCGCCAGGCAAACACCGGGCGTGTCCCACCAGGCCCCGTCAGGCATACAACGGGTGTATCCTGACAGGCACACACTGGAGTGTCAGGCCAGGCCCCGCCAAACACACACACCTTGCGTGTCCTGCCAGCCACACACCGGGCGTGTCCCGCCAGGCCCCGCCATGCACACACTGGGCGTGTCCCGCCAGGCCCCGACAGGTACACACTGGGTGTGTCCTGCCAGGTCCCGACAGGCACACACCGGGCGTGTCAAGCCAGGTCCTGCCAGACACACACTGGGCGTGTCCTGCAAGGCACACACAGGGCGTGTCCCGCCAGGCCCCACCAGGCACACACAGGGCGTGTCAAGCCAGGATCCACCAGGCACACATAGGACGTGTCAAGCCAGGCCCCGCCAGGCACACACCGGGTGTGTCAAGCCAGGCCCCGCCAGGCACACACCGGGAGTGTCAAGCCAGGCCCCGCCAGGCACACACCGGGAGTGTCAAGCCAGGCCCCGCCAGGCACACACTGGGAGTGTCAAGCCAGGCCCAGACAGGCACACACCGGGAGTGTCAAGCCAGGCCCCGCCAGGCACACACCGGGAGTGTCAAGCCAGGCCCCGCCAGGCACACACTGGGAGTGTCAAGCCAGGCCCAGACAGGCACACACCGGGAGTGTCAAGCCAGGCCCAGACAGGCAAACACTGGGAGTGTCAAGCCAGGCCCAGACAGGCAAACACTGGGAGTGTCAAGCCAGGCCCAGACAGGCACACACTGGGAGTGTCAAGCCAGGCCCCGCCAGGCACACACTGGGAGTGTCAAGCCAGGTCCCGCCAGGCACACACTGGGAGTGTCAAGCCAGGCCCCGCCAGGCACACACTGGGAGTTTCAAGCCAGGCCCAGACAGGCAAACACTGGGAGTGTCAAGCCAGGCCCCGCCAGGCACACACTGGGAGTGTCAAGCCAGGCCCCGCCAGGCAAACACTGGGAGTGTCAAGCCAGGCCCAGACAGGCAAACACTGGGAGTGTCAAGCCAGGCCCCGCCAGGCACACACTGGGAGTGTCAAGCCAGGCCCAGACAGGCAAACACTGGGAGTGTCAAGCCAGGCCCAGACAGGCACACACTGGGAGTGTCAAGCCAGGCCCCGCCAGGCACACACTGGGAGTGTCAAGCCAGGCCCAGACAGGCACACACCGGGAGTGTCAAGCCAGGCCCCGCCAGGCACACACTGGGAGTGTCAAGCCAGGCCCCGCCAGGCACACACTGGGAGTGTCAAGCCAGGCCCAGACAGGCAAACACTGGGAGTGTCAAGCCAGGCCCAGACAGGCAAACACTGGGAGTGTCAAGCCAGGCCCAGACAGGCACACACTGGGAGTGTCAAGCCAGGCCCCGCCAGGCACACACTGGGAGTGTCAAGCCAGGCCCCGCCAGGCACACACTGGGAGTGTCAAGCCAGGCCCCGCCAGGCACACACTGGGAGTGTCAAGCCAGGCCCAGACAGGCAAACACTGGGAGTGTCAAGCCAGGCCCTGCCAGACACACACTGGGCGTGTCCTGCAAGGCACACACAGGGCGTGTCCCGCCAGGCCCCACCAGGCACACACAGGGCGTGTCAAGCCAGGATCCACCAGGCACACATAGGACGTGTCAAGCCAGGCCCCGCCAGGCACACACCGGGTGTGTCAAGCCAGGCCCCGCCAGGCACACACCGGGAGTGTCAAGTCAGGCCCCGCCAGGCACACACCGGGAGTGTCAAGCCAGGCCCCGCCAGGCACACACTGGGAGTGTCAAGCCAGGCCCAGACAGGCACACACCGGGAGTGTCAAGCCAGGCCCCGCCAGGCACACACCGGGAGTGTCAAGCCAGGCCCCGCCAGGCACACACTGGGAGTGTCAAGCCAGGCCCAGACAGGCACACACCGGGAGTGTCAAGCCAGGCCCAGACAGGCAAACACTGGGAGTGTCAAGCCAGGCCCAGACAGGCAAACACTGGGAGTGTCAAGCCAGGCCCAGACAGGCACACACTGGGAGTGTCAAGCCAGGCCCCGCCAGGCACACACTGGGAGTGTCAAGCCAGGTCCCGCCAGGCACACACTGGGAGTGTCAAGCCAGGCCCCGCCAGGCACACACTGGGAGTGTCAAGCCAGGCCCAGACAGGCAAACACTGGGAGTGTCAAGCCAGGCCCCGCCAGGCACACACTGGGAGTGTCAAGCCAGGCCCCGCCAGGCAAACACTGGGAGTGTCAAGCCAGGCCCAGACAGGCAAACACTAGGAGTGTCAAGCCAGGCCCCGCCAGGCACACACTGGGAGTGTCAAGCCAGGCCCAGACAGGCAAACACTGGGAGTGTCAAGCCAGGCCCAGACAGGCACACACTGGGAGTGTCAAGCCAGGCCCCGCCAGGCACACACTGGGAGTGTCAAGCCAGGCCCAGACAGGCACACACCGGGAGTGTCAAGCCAGGCCCCGCCAGGCACACACTGGGAGTGTCAAGCCAGGCCCCGCCAGGCACACACTGGGAGTGTCAAGCCAGGCCCCGCCAGGCACACACTGGGAGTGTCAAGCCAGGCCCAGACAGGCAAACACTGGGAGTGTCAAGCCAGGCCCAGACAGGCAAACACTGGGAGTGTCAAGCCAGGCCCAGACAGGCACACACTGGGAGTGTCAAGCCAGGCCCCGCCAGGCACACACTGGGAGTGTCAAGCCAGGCCCCGCCAGGCACACACTGGGAGTGTCAAGCCAGGCCCCGCCAGGCACACACTGGGAGTGTCAAGCCAGGCCCAGACAGGCAAACACTGGGAGTGTCAAGCCAGGCCCTGCCAGGCACACACTGGGAGTGTCAAGCCAGGCCCCGCCAGGCACACACCGGGAGTGTCAAGCCAGGCCCCGCCAGGCACACACTGGGAGTGTCAAGCCAGGCCCCGCCAGGCACACACTGGGAGTGTCAAGCCAGGCCCCGCCAGGCACACACCGGGAGTGTCAAGCCAGGCCCCGCCAGGCACACACTGGGAGTGTCAAGCCAGGCCCCGCCAGGCACACACTGGGAGTGTCAAGCCAGGCCCCGCCAGGCACACACCGGGAGTGTCAAGCCAGGCCCAGACAGGCACACACTGGGAGTGTCAAGCCAGGCCCCGCCAGGCACACACCGGGAGTATCAAGCCAGGCCCCGCCAGGCACACACTGGGAGTGTCAAGCCAGGCCCCGCCAGGCACACACTGGGAGTGTCAAGCCAGGCCCCGCCAGGCACACACTGGGAGTGTCAAGCCAGGCCCAGACAGGCAAAGACTGGGAGTGTCAAGCCAGGCCCCGCCAGGCACACACTGGGAGTGTAAAGCCAGGCCCAGACAGGCAAACACTGGAAGTGTCAAGCCAGGCCCCGCCAGGCACACACTGGGAGTGTCAAGCCAGGCCCCGCCAGGCACACACTGGGAGTGTCAAGCCAGGCCCCGCCAGGCACACACTGGGAGTGTCAAGCCAGGCCCAGACAGGCACACACTGGGAGTGTCAAGCCAGGCCCCGCCAGGCAAACACTGGGAGTGTCAAGCCAGGCCCCGCCAGGCAAACACTGGGAGTGTCAAGCCAGGCCCCGCCAGGCACACACTGGGAGTGTCAAGCCAGGCCCAGACAGGCAAACACTGGGAGTGTCAAGCCAGGCCCCGCCAGGCACACACTGGGAGTGTCAAGCCAGGCCCCGCCAGGCACACACCGGGAGTATCAAGCCAGGCCCCGCCAGGCACACACTGGGAGTGTCAAGCCAGGCCCCGCCAGGCACACACTGGGAGTGTCAAGCCATGCCCCGCCAGGCACACACTGGGAGTGTCAAGCCAGGCCCAGACAGGCAAACACTGGGAGTGTCAAGCCAGGCCCCGCCAGGCACACACTGGGAGTGTCAAGCCAGGCCCAGACAGGCACACACTGGGAGTGTCAAGCCAGGCCCCGCCAGGCACACACTGGGAGTGTCAAGCCAGGCCCACACAGGCACACACTGGGAGTGTCAAGCCAGGCCCCGCCAGGCAAACACTGGGAGTGTCAAGCCAGGCCCAGACAGGCACACACTGGGAGTGTCAAGCCAGGCCCCGCCAGGCACACCCTGTGAGTGTCAAGCCAGGCCCAGACAGGCAAACACTGGGAGTGTCAAGCCAGGCCCCGCCAGGCACACACTGGGAGTGTCAAGCCAGGCCCCGCCAGGCACACACTGGGAGTGTCAAGCCAGGCCCAAACAGGCAAACACTGGGAGTGTCAAGCCAGGCCCCGCCAGGCACACACTGGGAGTGTCAAGCCAGGCCCAGACAGGCAAACACTGGGAGTGTCAAGCCAGGCCCCGCCAGGCACACACTGGGAGTGTCAAGCCATGCCCCGCCAGGCACACACTGGGAGTGTCAAGCCAGGCCCAGACAGGAAAACACTGGGAGTGTCAAGCCAGGCCCCGCCAGGCACACACTGGGAGTGTCAAGCCAGGCCCAGACAGGCAAACACTGGGAGTGTCAAGCCAGGCCCCGCCAGGCACACACTGGGAGTGTCAAGCCAGGCCCCGCCAGGCACACACTGGGAGTGTCAAGCCAGGCCCCGCCAGCCACACACTGGGAGTGTCAAGCCAGGCCCCGCCAGGCAAACACTGGGAGTGTCAAGCCAGGCCCAGACAGGCAAACACTGGGAGTGTCAAGCCAGGCCCCGCCAGGCACACACTGGGAGTGTCAAGCCAGGCCCAGACAGGCAAACACTGGGAGTGTCAAGCCAGGCCCAGACAGGCACACACTGGGAGTGTCAAGCCAGGCCCCGCCAGGCACACACTGGGAGTGTCAAGCCAGGCCCAGACAGGCACACACCGGGAGTGTCAAGCCAGGCCCCGCCAGGCACA
>NC_087161.1:6180000-6237500 GCF_035594125.1 Scylla paramamosain
AGGAAAAAACATGTAAGTAAAGTTAACAAATTAAATGTAAGGAGTTACAGACCCTGTAAAGAATAATTGATTAGTCCACTGCTAATCATTATATCACAGTACTTTTAAGAAACTTAGGGAAACAACCAGTGCAAAAATAGACATTTAACCTTATTTGTACAAGCTTTTAACCCAGATCATATCCATATGTCACCATTAATCCTCTAAAGCCACACAAAAAAAGAAAATGAGTATTTCTATGGGATATACTAACTAAACAAATCTACAGAAATGCTCAGAACAGTAATAAAGAAGCTTCACGTATCACTTGCAATAACATAGAGAAATAAAAAAAAGGTAAAAAATGCATAAAAAAAAAATAAAATAAAAATATATGCATCATATGGTACATGAAGAATACTTCCCAATTTGGAGAGAGAGAGAGAGAGAGAGAGAGAGAGAGAGAGAGAGAGAGAGAGAGAGAGAGAGAGAGAGAGAGAGAGAGAGAGAGAGAGAGAGAGAGAGAGAGAGAGAGGCATTGTGTGGAGTTGAATATATTTGGAAGCAGATTTATGCATTTTTGTAGCTCAATTCTGTCTTTACTTCATTGAGTTTTACAAGTAGAGATCTTGTTTTTGAAGTGTTACCTTTGTCATACTTGATACCTAAGAGATGGGATGTTGTGAAACGGAGGAAATGTTCACAATTTTTTGGGTGTTCAATATTAATAATAATAATAATAATAATAAACGGTTTATTATTTAGGTAGTTGACAAACTGAAAATGTACATAGGGGATGGGGAAAAACTTAACATTAATCCTAAAGGTAAGTCTAATCTAGGAGTGAAATACTATTGATTGATGGCTCGCACCATGGTGGGAATCGCACTGAGTCTGTACCGGTCCGTGCGCAGCACCTTCAGGGGCGTTATTTTGTTGTGGTGTCTGGTGGCATGGACCGGGCGAGGCGCGTCGGGCGGCAGCATGTTTCTGAGATGTGGATGATGCAGTAGTCCCCTCCCAAACTTCTCCAGAGCCTCTCGGTGCCTGGTGGATATTCTGGACAGACTCAGGGTGGTCAGGGCTTCTTCATAGGTGGTGTATGCAGGGCCAAGGATGACCCTGCACGCCCTTTTCTGCACACTCTCTAGCTGTAGCTGTTGAGTGTGTGTGAGTGTGTGATTAAACACAAAGCCCTGCTACCAATGAGACTACAGCCATAGAAATACATGTTGGTTCAGCTACAGGTGCACCATCAAATACACACTAGACTGCCCTGTTCTTAGTTCTTCTTCTGGTACCTTAAGAAAGAAATAATAGTGTAAACATTAATAACATTTTGACATTAAAATAAAATTTATATGTAGATGTATATCTTAAGGTGATAATATATTCAGAAATTTCAATATATACACACCACTCTAAAATCAAAGGTACTGAAATTTAACCTTAGTAAAAATGGAGTCTTTCCTTTCTCCAAGCAGGTGAAGTAACCCCAATATAACTAAGCAAGCATCTGGTGCAAATAAATAAATATATAAATAAATATGATAATAAGTAAATCAAATAAACAAAAGAAAATTAACTGTGTAAGGAAAAAGTGAAGATATGGTCACATCCAATAGGACAGTCCACTAATTTGAGTACCAATCTTTTAAAAGTCTCCTGTAATTATTGCTTTATCACACAAGAATTAACAAAAATAAAGCTCCTCGATGGTTCTACTAATTATATGAATGACAAGCATTTTGATTGAATGCTCAGAATGACCAGTATACTAATGATTTTTGTCCTTTGTGTCACAGCACCAAATCTTTTGTACGAGTATGCAGTTATGTTTTTTACTTAGAGACACTATTTGGGTAATATCATAATGCAATAATGCTTTGTCTAGCAAGTCCTTGTAAGAATATGATGAGTACTGATCGAAAAAAAAAAAAAAGAAAGAAAGAAAGAAAGAAAACCCCAGCCGAACCTACATGCCCCGACATGACGCACTGATGTTCCGAACTCCCGATTCTTCTCATCATATCCACCAAAACAGTGTGAGAAGTCCTGAACTTCATCACAACCATGGAAGAAACCTTTATCAGACTGTTTGCACTTGTGCTAGTGCCGGCAAAGGTGACTCCAAGAATTCTATCTCCACACGAATTAGTGACCTGTCTTATTGGACTGCAAGGGGAAGAGGATGCAGCTAACATTTCTAAAAAGATTGATAATATTTACATTTTAAATTTCAAATTGGACAGCCTATTGGGTTTATTTACACTAGAAATAATGTCTTTCCTTATGAGAGAGAGAGAGAGAGAGAGAGAGAGAGAGAGAGAGAGAGAGAGAGAGAGAGAGAGAGAGAGAGAGAGAGAGAGAGAGAGAGAGAGAGAGAGAGAGAGAAAATGCTTTACACCTATTAAAATCTTTAACATCACTTATGCTGCAAACAATTATTTAGCCATAGCACTCAGCCAAAAATTTGATAGAAGAGCAGGAATTTAACAATTAAATTAGTACCTTTATAGAAATTGGTGCAAGCATTACAGTTAGATAGGTCATGCTTAATACAATGTTTGGTTTTTGCATGCAGCATAGTTTCATGAATACTAGGCTTATAAAAGTGAAAGATGCATTGCTAATGATGAAAAGATACATATATTAAATTGCTACCAGCTACTGAAATGAACAAATTGAACTAGACATTACTCGCATTGACTTTCATCATGGTCATAGAGTTCAAGTAAGGTTTCCATATACAGAGGAACTGCTTTTCTTTTTTTGAGAATGGCAATTATTGGGAGCCTATATTTCTCCAGCCCTTTCAAAACTGCTACTCTTGGGTCTGGTTCATCCGCTTGTGGTTCTAATCTCAGGAACTCCTTGATTATCTGTAAAGATATAAGCATCAAATAATTATAAGTGAAGGTTACAGAGATGAGCATCTGCAATAACTGTACTTAGTTATGAGTGCTTATCTCCCGTCACTGAGGCCTTTGAGCCTGAGAGGGAGAATGGAAGTACCGGTAGTTAAATATCAATTACCTACTATAAAATATAAATAGCTATATACATTATAGCCCTACAAATAAAGTTGACAATTAGTAACAATATGTAGCAAAATCCATAAAGTGTACATATATACACACTTACGCCATCAAAAGTCTGAATCCACGGGTACAAGTTCAGGATTTCTGCTACAAGAATGTTCCCATTGATTATTTTTTTGCATCTCTCAGAGAGTGTCAACTGCATGAGGCGTTCAGCCTGAGGAAAATCATTAAAGTAAAATTAGTTTTCATAAGTTGACTGTCCTGCCAGCCTCCCTCTCTGCCTCATATATATACTCGTATATATATATATATATATATATATATATATATATATATATATATATATATATATATATATATATATATATATATATATATATATATATATATATATATATATACACGAGCATAATTTTTCAGTGGCTATCCACCAGTACCATTGAAATTGCTTACATAAGAGCAGGTATTTTTAAACAACACCAGTAAAGAAGTCTCTGAAATATAAAAAAGATAAATCAAGCGTACAAATATCACATACCTTATCTAACTCGGGATCTTTCTTCATCCAATGTAGAGCAAGCCACTGTCTATGTCTCTCTAATGACTCATCATCTTCTGAATGGGGCCTTGGTGGAAGGTAAGCCTTTACTCCATACATCAGTGGACACGTAGTCTCTTTTGGCGCTATGCAAGGGATCTTCTTTTTCCTTGACGTCACCTCAGTCACTGAGGAATCCTGCCTCTTTCTTGAATTCTGAAACTTGTGCTGGATGCGCAATTTCCATTGCAGCTGCAATTCATGCTCCTCGAGATCACTGTTTCTCAGGATGGCAGGAAATGATGTCAAAACAGCATTTGCCATATTCATATACTGTTCTGATGTTGGATAGCTGAAATATGATAATGATAATAATAATAACAATAGTAATAATAATAATAATAATAATAATAATAATAATAATAATAATAACATATTATTAATAATAATGTCACAATACCTTGATATGTAATAATGATGATAACAATAATAATGATAATATCAATCTAGCTAACTATATAGATGGCTTAACTCCTTTTATTATATTATTATTATTATTATTATTATTATTATTATTATTATTATTATTATTGTTGTTCTTCTTAACAATCACCTAATTGTGCTTTTGTCCCAGTGAAATTGGCAGATAGTGGGTACACTATCTGAATAGTACACTCAAAGGTGGTTTCACACCTATCAGTGCCGTATTAGCATTGTATAGGTTTAGTGTCAGTGATATCCATGTCGCTTTCGTGACGTCTATACACACATATCCTTTCAGACGTGGAGTTGGCTATGATTGTCATAATTCTTGATGAAGAGCAAGATGCTTGCTTAACAAAAAATAAAGAAAAGAAAAGTGGGTACATGAAACGTGGAAGAAAAAGAAAAACTGAAGGAGATTTTGCTACTCTGTAAAAGGAATTAATTAATGATGAAATAAAAATTTTCCAGTACTTAAGAATGTCCAAAAACTGTTTGATGACATTGCTCAGTGATGTGTGGTGTAGTGTGGTATGGTGTGGTGTGTTATGATGTGGTGTGGTGTGATGTGGTGTGTTGTGGTAAGTATAATGTACAATGTGATTAATTACATCAATTAAAAAGAGTATTTATCACCATTTCAATTTCTTCTATTTTATTTCAAACACTTGTCTGACATCCGTGAAAATTTTTAAAATACCAGTGACGACGATATTCCATTTCACAGAACGGAGATGTAACAATCAATCACTTCAGTCAAAACACGGTACTTCGCTCAACTGTCCCCCTCTTCTACACTGAACATCCTCGGTCTGTCCTTTACTTATAATCTGAACTGGAAACTTCACATCTCATCTCTAGCTAAAACAGCTTCTATGAAGTTAGGTGTTCTGAGACGTCTCCGCCAGTTTTTCTCACCCCCCCAGCTGCTAACTCTGTACAAGGGCCTTATCCGTCCATGTATGGAGTATGCTTCACATGTCTGGGGGGGTTCCACTCATACTGCTCTTCTAGACAGGGTGGAATCAAAAGCTTTTCGTCTCATCAACTCCTCTCCTCTAACTGACTGTCTTCAGCCTCTCTCTCACCGCCGCAATGTTGCATATCTAGCTGTCTTCTACCGCTATTTTCATGCTAACTGCTCTTCTGATCTTGCTGACTGCATGCCTCCCCTCCTTCCACGGCCTCGCTGCACAAGACTTTCTTCTTTCTCTCACCCCTATTCTGTCCACCTCTCTAATGCAAGAGTTAACCAGTATTCTCAGTCATTCATCCCTTTCTCTGGTAAACTCTGGAACTCCCTGCCTGCTTCTGTATTTCCACCTTCCTACGACTTGAATTCCTTCAAGAGGGAGGTTTCAAGACACTTATCCACCAATTTTTGACCACTGCTTTGACCCTTTTATGGGACTGGCATTTCAGTGGGCATTTTTTTTTATTAGATTTTTGTTGCCCTTGGCCAGTATCCTTCCTACATAAAAAAAAAAAAAAAAAAAA
Source organism: Scylla paramamosain (assembly GCF_035594125.1). Lineage (NCBI taxonomy): Eukaryota > Metazoa > Arthropoda > Malacostraca > Decapoda > Portunidae > Scylla > Scylla paramamosain. The sequence goes on from NC_087161.1 coordinate 6,185,542, forward strand.
ATGCTTCTGCTGAATTCCAAAATGATGAATTTTTTTTTTTACTGACACTGAAGCACTGAACAGCACGGAACGAACATGGCACTGATGTGTGTGAAGCGACCTTAACCCGTATCCCTCTGGAGGCATATTCCCGAAGTCTGGTAATGTTTCGGCCCATTTACTCTTGTAGCGGTAAGGTTAGGTTAGATTAAGTTACGTATAGGTAATTTTGTGCGAGAATCTCAATGAGACTATTTTAGAGAGAATCCTACAGTTAGTTTTGGAGCTACAGCCTAGTGTCCACACAGGCTGGCGGACGACTCCTTCCAGACTTCAGGAATATGCATTCTGGCCCTTCACAAGAACTGACATCAGATCCTGGTATGAACACAGGCGGTGCATCCCATGTTCTTTTGTCCCTCTTCTCATTGCCTTCCCATTATATATATATATATATATATATATATATATATATATATATATATATATATATATATATATATATATATATATATATATATAACACTCAACATCCCTACATGCAACAAAACTTACCAAAACACACTCAAAATACACTCAAAACATCCAAAACACAACCAAAACACATCACAACACCCCAAAATACCCACTACACTCACCTAAACACAACCAAATATTGAATATTCACTCAAAACACCCCGTAACATCTATAAACATCCAAATAACCCACCCCAACCACGCCAAATTTATCCAAAACACACTCAAAGCACCCCAATATACCTAAAACTCATCCAAACACACTCAAAAGATTTAAAACACCCAAAATACACTACAAAACTCATCAAACACACCCAAAACACATCAAAACATCCAAAACACACTTAAAGCACCACTCAACACCACAAACACGCCACAAACACACCCTTAAAGACCCAAAACTACTTGCACACAATCAAATACACCTCAAAAGACCCGACACACACACCCAAACTCACCGAAACACTTAAAACAGAAAATAAAACCAAAACAAACTCACTACACCTCAATATACCCCCAAACACACCCATAACGCACAAAAACATCCCACAATATACTCAAAACACCCCACACGACTCAAACCACTTACAATATAACTAAAAACATCCTAAACCACATTTAAAACACCCAAAATTCACCCAAAACACAATGATAACAGCAAATATACACCCAAAACACACCTAAACACCACCAAAACACACTCTAAACACCCCACAACATTCCTACATACATCCTAAACACGTAAAACACCCAAAACACACCAAATATTACAGAGAACTGCAGCGCAGCAAGGGAAACTAAGCTAAATATTGTTTACCTGTTTTGCCTCCTCCTCCATTTCTTTTTATTTCTTCCTTCTCCTCTTTCATTTCTCTTATTTTCTTCCTTCTACTACAACTATCTACACGCCTGACTTTAGAAACAGCTGGAAACATTTGGAAAACACTGGAAATTACGGTAAATATTGAGGAGATACTGGAGCAGACCGAGTCCCGAATCCTTGATGACGTCACAGGCGAGGTGCCGGCGCCCCGCTGCCATACGTACGTAACGTATATCATTTTGAAATTGACCCATAGAAAAAATGAAGCTAGGCTCGAATGCATTATATATTCTGACTTGACAATTACTTTAATTAATATTCACAATATCAAAACACCTCCAGTCTTAGTAGTTATAAAGAAATATTATGTGAAATAAGGAAAAAGTGTTGGAAATTTTGACACCATTAAAAACACTGAAAAGTCTACCTATTCCACTTTACACTGGTAAAAAAACATTTTAAAAAATCTGAACTATTTTTTTAAATAATGCACACTTAGTTACAAGCTACAATAAAAAAATAAAGAAGCTAAAAATTGACAAAATCACCACTTTCAACAGGACAATAAGCCTATTCAAATTCCACATACTTAACTCAACAGGAACACAACATACTTTAAAAATCATAAACGATTTTTTGAAGCAATAAAATCTTCATTAAAGCCTCAAATAAAAAAGCCAAAAACCAGGCTGGGTAAATTTCACCGTACAAACTGCCCCTTATTTACATAAAAAAAACAACACCAAATTCAGCACATTTACTTAACTGAAGCAAGAAAAACACTTCAAAAACAACGAAATATTTTTAGAAACCATAAAATCTTACTATACAAGCCAAATAAATTAATTCAGAAAAATAAAAAAAAATATTGGAACCAACAAGCCGGAACAGGTGCCAGTCCATCATGGCGGCCCTCGGCGGCGACCTCAGTGGGGGGAGCCGGCGGCCATGTTGCCTTATTTATTCCTATATAACACCAAAACCAGGCAATGACGGATATATCTGACCAGCGGATATGAAGGCTAGACATGTGGATCCATCTTGTGATATGTTAGGCTTACAATAAGTGAGAGACGAGGCAAATAATGGCTAATAACACAGCTGACGGCTTGTTTACATATTGGCGAACATTAAATATTTGAATAAATTTCCAACTCTTTTCAGACTCAGACGTAAACAAAACCTAAATATAAATAATTAACCCCTAAAAAAACTAAATAACGAATAATGAATCCTAAATAAACGAATACAAGACACTACAGGGAGGATTAGGGTGTTGTGAAGGCAGTAAGGCTGACTGAGGAGAGACTGGCCCCGCTGGACTCACCTTACGTACTCGTGCCTCTCTGGTGATGCTTGACGGTGCTTGGTGCAGGAAGAAGGTGTCGGGAAGACGGAAAGACTGGTTAATAGAGCGTGTAGGGCAAGATTGACCAGTGCTGACCAAAACACTGCAGCCAGCCAGCCGCTCGCCGTGGTAACTCCCCAGCGCCACCTGTCACTGATCCAACACCCACCCACCCACCCACCCACACACACACACACAAAAGTTGACATGCTATCAAATAATATGTCAAATAATATAAATATCCTCACTTCCTGACTCTCCTTTCCCCACTCCACCCCCGATAAGTGATTATGAACGCAATCTTCACTCAGTGCGGCACCGTGTTACCGCAGCAAACACGAACCAGGGCAGAATAGGCTCAACTGAAATGCTCCTACTCTCTCTCTCTCTCTCTCTTTCCTCTCGACTGTTTTTTAAAGCTATAAAGATGATTATCAGGGTTTTCAATGGTGTTTCTCCTGTTATTAATGTAGAAATGTTGTTAATCTGTCACTAAAGCCGTAAAAATACCCTTGAAGACCTGTGCAACTACTGAGAGAGAGAGAGAGAGAGAGAGAGAGAGAGAGAGAGAGAGAGAGAGAGAGAGAGAGAGAGAGAGAGAGAGAGATAACTAGCAATAACACACACACACACACACACACACACCAGTGCATTTATAAACCTTCAAATTTCCCGCACTTTTTCAATGCCTAGGAAGGAAGGAGCGCGAGAGGTAAGACGAGATATCCTACAAAGCCTAACATTTTCCCAAATATTACAGGACGGAGGGCAGATTTTCCTTTATGTTTTACTGACGTTCTACAAAAAAATAAATAACTAAATTACCATCGAACAAAGAAACAAGGGACAAAACATAAATAAACAATAGAAAAAATATTAAAACAGAAGAAAAACAACCACCAAAGAAATAAATTAACAGGAATGTCACGTACAGATGTGTGTGTGTGTGTGTGTGTGTGTGGAGTTGAGTTTATTCCCGACCGGTTTTGCCTACAGCTTCTTCAGGGGAACTGGGTTTGCTCCGGTCCAGAGCCTCCATATATTGGTATGGCGGCAACTCACGGTGCGCTGCCGAACCCAAAAACAGGTCGCCAATTGGCCGCCGTGTCACCTGCCTGTGACCTTGGGGTTGCAGAGTGCTGCAGCGGGATCCGCCCACACGACATCACTTAACCTCTTGTTTTAAGTTTTTGTTCACGTTGATGTACAATGCCTCCAGTACTTTCCCTTTCTTTTTGCCCAGGCCCTGGTGCAAGACCTTGGCACCCCTCCAGTTAGGGGGATGGCCCGCCTTGTCTACGTGGTTCACCAGAGTGCTGGATGTGCGGTGGTGCCTCACGTCCGCACGGTGTTCTTTCATCCTGGTGTCCAAACCCCTGCTTGTTTCTCCACAGTAGCTAGAGTCGCATCCTCCGCACGGTATTTCGTATACTATACTGTCAGGGCTGCTCCTCTGCTTCGTACGAAGTATCTCGCCAATCTTTCCCCCTCCGGTGGTCACCACACTATAACCAGCGTGGTGGAGGGCTGCACCCAGTGCCTGTGTCAAGTCGCATTCCGGGAGAATGAGATACTTCTTTTATTTCTTCTCTCTGTCCTTCCTCTCAAGAAACCTGCGCGCCTTGCCTTTCAGGTCCGCCAGGAGACCCTTCGGGTATCCCAGCTTGGTGAACGCGTCAGTTATGTACCGCACTTCCTCCTCTGGGTAAGCGTCACTGCACACACGGTAAGCTCGTAGAAAAAACCCTATCACTACGTCCCTTTTTGTCCGTGTGTCATGCACACTGAGGAAGTGTATGTAATCGTCTTTGTTGGTTTTCTGTACACTGAAGGAGACAGTATTGCCTGTTTTCACCACGAGGACATCGAGAAAAGGAATCTGCCCATTCATTTCTTCCTCCACAGTGAACCTTATCTTGTGGTGAATACAGTTCAGTCTCTCCTTCAGCCTGTCGATATTCGTTCTCACATCAGTGACCACTAGAACATCTGTTGAGCGGGGATCGGTACAGAAACTTCCAGACAGGTGCCGTGAGTTTATTTGCGGGCGCTGTTCACAGGCGCAGTTAGATTCCCCAGACACGGTCACAGCAAGTATACAACAGAGGCCTGCCAACAACCAATCAAGTGAATACGAAATCCTACACGAATTTAGCGGACACATCACAAGTTATAATATAAACATGGTCTGGAAATGTTATACTAATCCAACTCCATAGAAAATCATGTTTCTATCAAATATCACCAACAAGGTACATTCACAATAAGTACTTAACAAGATCACCCAAATACTTTTAATTGTAATCACATACACTTACATGTTCATCAAAGTTAATACTAAATAAATATATCATAATCACAATACATCATAATCACAGTACCATCATAATACAAAGTGCTTACCCAAACTCCAGGTGGTGCTTAAATCACAATAAAGGAAAACCATTGCAGGCGTGAGTGTGTGGTGTTTTAGGTAGGCGTCCAGTCAGCCGAATGACCCGAGACCGTGGCAGTACCCAAAGAGGTGTAAACCGCATTACTGGAACCTACCTCGAACTTCTAATGGTGTATCTATGTACTCCTACAATACTCCCCCCTCAAGAACGGAGTTCACCTAGTAATATAAATAGTGAGGGTGTTGATTGAAATACACTGTCCTCCCTGAACGAGCTGTACGAGGGAAGTTAGGTATGGTATGGCGAGGAAGATCAGACTGGAAATGAGCAGAAGGGGAAGGTGTAGAAGCAGAGATATCAGGCAAAGGAGATGAATTAGAGTCTAAGGTAGACATAGTCAGGTCATCTCTATCATTAGATGGTGCTTGTCTGGTGATTGGTATATAAGCTGGCTTCAAACGGTCAATAGATACAGACGTGTCACCCTGAGGTAGTCTGAGGATGAAATATTTCGGGTCACGTTGTATTACTTCATAAGGTCCCGAATAAGGAGCTTCTAAACTTTTGCGAACTCTGTCAATCCGCACCCAGACCTTTGAACATGAAAACAGAACGTTAGGAACATATGGTTTAGATGAGTGACATTCACCTGATGAAACGTTATAAAAATCAATGGCCTGCATTTCTTTAATCAAGCGGTGTATAGTATCTTTGTTTGTTGATATTGGCGAGTCTTTAGTGATAATTGCAGGACACAACATATGAGTTCCTGTGACAGCAGTGAATGGCGAGTAACTGGTCATATTAGGTGTCAAGCGATATCCAAGTAAGACTATGGGCAAAGCATAAAACCAGTTCTCTTGTCTAGCACGTATCGCTGATTTTAGAGAGCGGTGATGGCGTTCAATGATACCGTTCGCTTGAGGATGATAAGCAGTTGTTCGCATGTGATGGAAGCCAATAATTGAGGAAAGCTCGGAAAACAACTCACTTTCAAATTGAGCACCTCTGTCTGTCACTACCTGTAGCGGTACTCCAAAACGAGAAATCCAACCAGCCACGAATGCAATAGCGACGGAGCTCGCGGTGGTGTCTATTACAGGTATAGCTTCTGTCCATCTTGTCGCTCTGTCAATGTAAGTGAGAAAGTAACTGTATGGGAGAGGGTATGGGTAGTTAGGAAGAGTAGGAGGAGGCAATGGTCCAACAATATCTATATGAACAGTCTGGAAGCGATCAGTAGGAGTAGAAATAGGAGAAACTGGTGATATTGTGTGTCTGTGTGTTTTAGCTTGTTGACATTTAAGACAATTCGTTACAAACTCCTTTATATCTTTGTCCATACAAGACCAGAAATAACGTTGTTTAATTATTTTAGCAGTGGCTTTAATACCAGGATGAGATAGATCGTGTAAAGAATGAATGACATTTATCCTAAGAGAAGAAGGAACAAACGGTCTTGGTGCGTTGGTAGATGTGTCGCACCATAGAGCAAGATTAGAGGGCAAGGTATAATTGGATAATCTCTCCTTGTACAACCCGACCTCGGTGTCACCTTCCTGGGAACGAGCTATGCCACACAAGTCGAAAGAATCAACTGAAATTGCAAATGATGGTCTTGATAAACAATCGGCAACAACATTGTTGTCCCCACGGATGTACACTACTGATGATACATATTCAGAGATTACAGAAAGTTGCCGTTGTTGCCTATCAGACTTTGCAACTGACTTAGAATGAAAGGCAGAAACTAAAGGTTTATGGTCAAGGAACAAGGTGACCGAGTGGCCATCAATGAGTGTTTTAAAGTGAATGACAGCCAAATAAGAAGCTAAGAGTTCTCTGTCATAGGTGGAATAGGTTTTCTGAGTGTCAGAGAGCTTTTTGGAATAAAATCCTAGAGGCGTAGGCGTGTCATCTATAATCTGGTATAGAGCTGCGCCAACTGCGAAGCTTGAGCTGTCAGTCATAAGCTGGTTATCAGTTGCCTTCTGAGAGGGATAGCCGAGGGTAGGACAAGTGACTAGGGCTTGCTTCAAATTGTTGAAGGAGTCCCTTGCAACATCTGTCCATGAGAGAGATTCAGAAGATGGATTATGCCGTAAGAGTTCTGTCAATGAATAAGCAACATCGGCAAAATTAGGGATCATTGGTCTAAAGAAATTTAGCATCCCCATAAAACGGCGCAATGCAGTTGAAGTTTGAGGTAAAGGAAACTCTGAAATTGCAGTGACGTGGTTTTGAGGTGGTCTAATTCCATGAGCACTGACCTCATAGCCAAGGAAGGTGAGCGAGGACTTGAAAAATTCACATTTATCTATAGATAGTCTTAAGTTGTGTTTTGCTAAAGTAGAAAGAACAGTCTTAACATCAGCAATGTGTTCTTCAAGAGTTGTACTAGCTACTAAGATGTCATCCAAGTAGGTGAAAGTGTTCTTAACATTAACCAATATGGTGTCAATGAAGCGCTGAAAAGTGGAACCTGCGTTTTTAAGACCAAAGGGCATATACAAAAATTCAAACAGACCAAACGGTGTGCATACTGCAGTCTTAGGTACATTATCTTTGGCCACAGGGATCTGTAAGTATGCACGCTGTAAATCGATCTTTGAAAATATGGTCTTACCCTTAAGTGACATGGTGAGACAGCGCAAATGTGGTATGGGATATTTATCATTCACAGTTACCTTATTGAGTCCACGATAGTCACCACAAGGTCTCCAAGCACCGGGCTCCTTCTTAGGCACGAGGTGCAGAGGAGACGCCCAAGGAGCGTTAGAGCGCCGAATGATTCTGGCATTAAGCAAAAACTGAAATTCATCTTTAGCCGCTTTGAGCTTCTCACCTGTCAAAGGTCTGGCTTTGAAATGTATAGGAGGTGAGTCACCTGTATCAATACGATGGTGTATAGTTTCCACAGGAGGTGTAGTAGCTGACAACTGCAAAGGTGAAGTGAGAACCGGAAACTGAGAAAGGAGTTCAACAGCTTTTGAGTCTACCTCATTATAATTAACCAAATATGAAGAAATAGGAGAATAAGAAACTTCAAGAGGAATCTTACATTGGGTAGAGGAGTCTATTAGCGACTGGTTTTTACAGTCTACCATTAGTGAGTTAGCTGCAAGAAAATCGGTTTCCAAAATTGGATGTATAACGTCAGCAATGACGAAAGACCAAGGGAAAGAATGCCTAATACATCGTATCCCAAGGTCTACATCGACTTCACCATAACAACGTATGGGTTTACCTGAAGCATTAGTAAGAGTAACAGCAGTTGGCCTGAGGAATGGAGTAAGTTCTGATTCATTAGGAAGCAGCGAAAGTGATGAACCAGTATCTATCAAAAATTGGTAATTCTTGCAACCTATTGTGGCACTTACTCTAAGTGGCAGTCCGACGGTCGCAACTGATATTTCTACGGACTGCCCTACTAGTTTCCCGCCTGGTGGAATACGCGAGCGGGGGAAGAAGAACGAGAATTAGGGCGAGAATCTGCCAAAATATTAGAAGCTGTAGAAGAAAGTATACACCATCGTTTACATGATTTTGCCCTGTTACCATAATACAGATGGTACCTGCACACCTGAGGACGCTGACCTTCATGAAAGGCGCGCACTCCAATGGGAACACAAGTTCTAGAAAATACATTATCCTGACAAGCTGAAGTGAAATTTGGGTCTCTATTACCATTATCTCTGTTCCGGCTCGCAGGCCTGGACCCTTGTCCACCTTCCACCATGGAAACATTAGCGCTGTTGTTTACACTCGCATTACTTGAGCCATAGGCCAATAATGTCTCAGCTACACGAGCCGGTTCCTCTAGTGTAGAGCTCTCCTCATATGTCACTAGGAGAGGTCTGATGCTACTAGTTAATGCTTTCAAAAATTTTAACTTTATAAAGGAATCATCCACCCCTAGTTGAGCAGATATTTTACGCAACTCTCTCAAATACGTGGAAGGTCTGTCACACATCATGTTATTTTGATTAACAAGAGAGTCATAAAGTTCAGGTTTTGAGCTGGTGAAAAGAGATATCAAAGATTGCTTTAATTCACCATAGTCTGAAGAATTGATGACTTCATCACTCAATTGATTGATTACTCTAAGTGGCAAATTTGATAATATATGGTGAAATTTAGTACTTGAAACAGTGGTCTTGGCAAGAACAAACTGTGATTCAATTATTGTAAACCAGCGTGTTACTGAAGTCTCATCAAAGGGTGGTGGTTTGACGGCAACACCTGCGGTCACGGAAGAAACACTATCCTGCGACGCACTACTCGTAGATGTAAGTAGCGAACCCTCGTCCTGGTTCGGCATAGTTCCAAGGGCATAGATTCCAAACAGGACAAAAGTAAAATAATAGAGTACCTGGACGACCAGCATATAGTCACTGTGTAGTTATAGTCTGCCACCAATCACCACAGTCCGTAGGCCGTCCCTGCTCCACGATGATCACGTTCCGTCTAGTCACTCCGGGGTCACCACTTGTAGAGCGGGGATCGGTACAGAAACTTCCAGACAGGTGCCGTGAGTTTATTTGCGGGCGCTGTTCACAGGCGCAGTTAGATTCCCCAGACACGGTCACAGCAAGTATACAACAGAGGCCTGCCAACAACCAATTAAGTGAATACGAAATCCTACACGAATTTAGCGGACACATCTCAAGTTATAATATAAACATGGTCTGGAAATGTTATACTAATCCAACTCCATAGAAAATCATGTTTCTATCAAATATCACCAACAAGGTACATTCACAATAAGTACTTAACAAGATCACCCAAATACTTTTAACTGTAATCACATACACTTACATGTTCATCAAAGTTAATACTAAATAAATATATCATAATCACAATACATCATAATCACAATACCATCATAATACAAAGTGCTTACCCAAACTCCAGGTGGTGCTTAAATCACAATAAAGGAAAACCATTGCAGGCGTGAGTGTGTGGTGTTTTAGGTAGGCGTCCAGTCAGCCGAATGACCGAGACTGTGGCAATACCCAAAGAGGTGTAAACCGCATTACTGGAACCTACCTCGAACTTCTAATGGTGTATCTATGAACTCCTACACATCATCCACGTATCTGAACCAATGTGTTGACTTACTTATTATGCGTGAGTAATAATCACTCTCTAGCATTTCCATGAAAAGAGAAGCCATCACGGCACTTAATGGGGACCCATAGCAAGCCCTTCGTCTTGCCAATACTCTGAGTTATTAAAGGAAAACGATCCAAATTTGACGCACAATTCCACCAACTTCATGTAATCTGGCTTGCACACTGGTAGGCGAACGTCACTTATATTCTCCAGCACTTTCTCCACTGCACGTCAGGCGCCATCCACCGGAACGTTAGTGAAAAGAGACGTCACGTCAAAGCTCACCATCTTTTTCCTGGACATGTTAACACTTTCTAACCTCTCGATGAGGTCACTAGAGTTTCTTAAGCGTGCGTCACTGATGTTTCCTAGGGCTGATGACAAAGGCTTCGCGAGAAGCTTTGCCAGTTTGTGAGGGGCGCTACCCACGCCGGAGGTGATGGGGGATAGCGGAAAACTTGGTTTGTGGGTCTTCGGCAGGCCCCTCATCCTGGGAGTATCTGGGTTTTCCTCCAGTAGAGGCAGAAGATTCCTGCCCCTCTCCGTCTTGTTGGGGATTCTTCTTACGACGGTGCTGAACATCCTGCCCTCTTCCGCTGCCTTTCCGGTGCTCTGTGCGTGGTATGTATCCTGGTCGGCGAGCAGGTCCTCCATTTTTTTCACATAGTCGTGCCTGTTCATGATTACAACTCCTCCCCCTTTGTCGGCAGTGGTGACGACTATATCGTTGTTGTTCCGTAGTTCCTTAAGGGCCCTTAAATATCTTCTAGGTAGTGTTGGTACGTTACTCCTGGCCGCTGTTGAACAACACACCACAACACCCTGCTTGAAAACACTCATTGTATCGTTATCCTTCCAGTGGCTGTTCCTACCAACGTAATCTATCGGACCCTTGGTGCTCACACCAGAGTTAAACTTGAAGCCCAGTGAGAGTCTCTCCATCTGCACAGGTGAAAGTGTGTATGAGGAGAGATTCTCGATGGTCTCAGGGCGACCAATGCCTACTGAACCTTCAGAGAAGCTTCTCTTTCGAAGCTTTGAAAGTCATACTCACAAGCGTTTATAGCTTCCAGTACTGATTTCACAATCCAAAGCCTAGATACGCCTAAAAGAGCGCACACACGCGCACACACTCACACACGCAAACACACACACACACACACACACACACACACACACACACACACACACAAAAAAAAAAAAAAAAAAGTACACCCTCTATACTAATTTCACGTATTGTGGGTGGAACTTTCTTGGGTGGAAATTTACATGAGTGAAATTTTCTTGGGTCGAATTTTCATGGAATTATTATTATTATTATTATTATTATTATTATTATTATTATTATTATTATTATTATTATCATTATTATTATTATTATTATCTTGCATACATTCCACATTATCATACAGAGTAACAGGTGTCACTCACTGCCCATTTCGAGACAGTGCCTGAGATTATATTCTTTTTCTTTTTTACCTTCTTGCATAAGACGTAATTGTTTTCCCCTCTCTTTTTTTTTGTTTTTTTCCTTTTTTTTTATTTTCTTACACAGGAAATATACAATTAATAATTCTTTATTTCCCTTCTGATTTAATCTTCTTGCATTGGACATACTTTGTAATATATATATATATATATATATATATATATATATATATATATATATATATATATATATATATATATATATATATATATATATATATATATTATAAAGTGTGTCCCATGCAAGAAGATCAAATCAGAAGGGAAATAAAGAATTACTAATTGTATAATTCCTGTGTAATGCGTACATTGGCTCCTGCCCTGCACGTTTGAGGCCGCGTCATGTCCCAGGGTGTTGTTGAACGGCTGGGAAAAGGCAGTGCGTTTATTACTCTTCTAATAATTATTATTATTTATCTATTTATTTTTCTCTAGGATGAGAGATCACCTTTAAAATTCTCACATATATATAGTTTTTTTTTTTATTATTATTTTATTCATTCTTAAATTTCAATGCAGTTTTTATTGTCTTTTCATATTTTATTATTATTATTTTTTTTTTAAGTTTCAATATACCTTTTTTTTTATTTTTATTTTTATTTTTTTTTCATTATTTTTATTGACTAAGATTTCACTGCATTTTTTTTAAATATTTTTTTCCTTTCCTAATTATTTTTATAATTTTTAATTTTTAATAAAGTTACTTATTATTTTCTTGCCTTTTTTATTTTTATTATTTTTTGTTAAGTTTCAATGCAGTTTTTACTTACTTTTATTTTTTATTATAAAAAAAATAAAATGCAGTTTTCTATTTTTTCTTCTTCTTCTTCTTATTATTTTTTATTTTTTTTAATCAATTTCAAACTATGGTACATTTTTTATTACTATTTTCATTTTTTTTTCGTCATTGTTTTTGGGATGAAATGTTTTTGGGATGAGATGTTTGCACATTACCATTCAGTGCACCATTCCTCATTCTTTACTCATTTCCACACACAATGTTTGAATTTATATACTATTTTTCTCTCTCAATTTCAAAGAGGATATATTAATTTTCAAGTTGTAAGCCATTTTTATTTCTTATTTTATAAAATTAATTCTCTAGTTTCAATGAAAATTTTTCTTTTTCTTTTTATATTTTTTCATTAATTTTCAAGTTCCAGTGCATTTATCTTTTACTATTTATCTTTTACTATTTTGTATGAATTTTTGTTTCATTTTTTTAAATTTTTTTCACTTTCATTATCTTTCATTAATATTTAATTTACAATGCAGTGTTTACTTCTTTTTTTTCATTACTTATTTATTTACTTTTTTTTATTTTTTTTATTTTTTTTATGTAGGAAGGATACTGGCCAAGGGCAACAAAAATCTAATAAAAAAAAATACCCACTGAAATGCCAGTCCCTAAAAGGGTCAAAGCAGTAGTCAAAAATTGGTGGATAAGTGTCTTGAAACCTCCCTCTTGAAGGAATTCAAGTCATAGGAAGGTGGAAATACAGAAGCAGGCAAGGAATTCCAGAGTTTACCAGAGAAAGGGATGAATGATTGAGAATACTGGTTAACTCTTGCGTTAGAGAGGTGGACAGAATAGGAGTGAGAGAAAGATGAAAGTCTTGTGCAGCGAGGCCGCGGAAGGAGGGGAGGCATGCAGTTAGCAAGATCAGAAGAGCAGTTAGCATGAAAATAGCGGTAGAAGACAGCTAGAGATGCAACATTGCGGCGGTGAGAGAGAGGCTGAAGACAGTCAGTTAGAGGAGAGGAGTTGATGAGACGAAAAGCTTTTGATTCCACCCTGTCTAGAACAGCAGTATGAGTGGAACCCCCCCAGACATGTGAAGCATACTCCATACATGGACGGATAAGGCCCTTGTACAGAGTTAGCAGCTGGGAGGGTGAGAAAAACTGGCGGAGACGTCTCAGAACACCTAACTTCATAGAAGCTGTTTTAGCTAGAGATGAGATGTGAAGTTTCCAGTTCAGATTATAAGTAAAGGACAGACCAAGGATGTTCAGTGTAGAAGAGGGGGATAGTTGAGTGTCATTGAAGAAGAGGGAGTAGTTGTCTGGAAGATTGTGTCGAGTTGATAGATGGAGGAATTGAGTTTTTGAGGCATTGAACAATACCAAGTTTGCTCTGCCCCAATCAGAAATTTTAGAAAGATCAGAAGTCAGGCGTTCTGTGGCTTCCCTGCGTGATATGTTTACCTCCTGAAGGGTTGGACGTCTATGAAAAGACGTGGAAAAGTGCAGGGTGGTATCATCAGCATAGGAGTGGATAGGACAAGAAGTTTGGTTTAGAAGATCATTAATGAATAATAAGAAGAGAGTGGGTGACAGGACAGAACCCTGAGGAACACCACTGTTAATAGATTTAGGAGAAGAACAGTGACCGTCTACCACAGCAGCAATAGAACGGTCAGAAAGGAAACTTGAGATGAAGTTACAGAGAGAAGGATAGAAACCGTAGGAGGGTAGTTTGGAAATCAAAGCTTTGTGCCAGACTCTATCAAAGGCTTTTGATATGTCCAAGGCAACAGCAAAAGTTTCACCAAAGTCTCTAAAAGAGGATGACCAAGACTCAGTAAGGAAAGCCAGAAGATCACCAGTAGAGCGGCCTTGACGGAACCCATACTGGCGATCAGATAGAAGGTTGTGAAGTGATAGATGTTTAAGAATCTTCCTGTTGAGGATAGATTCAAAAACTTTAGATAAGCAGGAAATTAAAGCAATAGGACGGTAGTTTGAGGGATTAGAGCGGTCACCCTTTTTAGGAACAGGTTGAATGTAGGCAAACTTCCAGCAAGAAGGAAAGGTAGATGTTGACAGACAGAGCTGAAAGAGTTTGACTAGGCAAGGTGCAAGCACGGAGGCACAGTTTCGGAGAACAATAGGAGGGACCCCATCAGGTCCATAAGCCTTCTGAGGGTTTAGGCCAGCGAGGGCATGGAAAACTTATTTATTTATTTATTTATTTATTTATTTTGCATATACGTGGCAGTATTCAACAACCTTTCTTCAAGAACAAACATGTCCACTGAGTCACTCTGATCCCTCACGTTTGATTGCACATCAAGTTCAGGGGTGACTTTCAAGGGGTGAGGATAGGGGGCGTGCTTCTCAGTCCTCCGGTACTTCAGGAAGGAAGGCGCCCACGACAACCATCACCCCAACCACCGTCAGCGTCACCTTCAACAGTTTTGTGGTCACCCGCCTCACCACGCCCACGTCTGGACTGGCGGCGTGGGCGGGGGCTGCAGGTCTCCCTTCACCCTCCCTGTCTGTCTTCTGGCTTTCCTGTCCTTTCTCGCAGGTGTTGCTTGCCTCTTTGTCTTCCTCTTCAGTGTTGCTTGGGATCATCCCTTTATTATCTTCTCCTTTCACTTCTTCTTTACTGGTGTGCTGCATCTCACCTTCTCCCACTTCTTTCGTCTCTTCTCTACGTTCCTCTCCGTTCAACACAGGCAGTTCCTCCTCCCACTTTGCTTCCTCTTCCTCCGATTCCTGCAGCTGTTCAGGCACTAGCGGCGTCTCACCGTCGCTTATCAAAGGCTCGTCATCTACAACCAGAATCATATCTCTGTCTTCTATATTTTCCTTCTTCATCCTTACCAACCCCCTGAAACCCTCGTGCTGGGATGAAAAGCCGCCTTGCGTCCAGATGCGGAACACAAACTCCCTCTTGTTAACAACATCCTCCCTCACCTGCTCGGAGAACCACAACATGGGTACGAAGCTACGAGTGGGACCACCACCCCACTCATCTTTCCAGGTGACGGTGACACGCATCCACAAGTCTCCCTTGTGCCTGATGAACTGATTCAGCAACATTGAGGCCGGCGCAGACGTCCACCGCTGAGGGCCTGGCGAGTTCCTTTGCCTTTCCCTCTCAATCCAATCACTTTTCTTTTCCTTGTACGTCCTCAGGCTCTGATCAAAGCGGAAGGTGATCAGCTCCCTGTGGCGATACGCTACGCCAAACACGTGACTCATTACTTCGATCTTCAACTTCCGCGGCAGGAACTTCTCGTCCATGCAGTACACGCGACACACGCCCCTCGCCTTCCGCCGCAGCAGGACACGTGCCAGTGACTTCAACATGGGGAACGGCGACTCGGCTGTGGAGGACGGTGACTCGACTGAAGATGATGAAGACTTGACTGTAGAAGACCATGAGGTTGGGTTTAGGAAGGGGGATAAAAAACCCAGGGAGGAGTTAGGATTCTTTTAATCTCTAACGTTTCGGCTGAATAGCCATCCTCAGAGAGGATGGCTTGCTGAATAGCCATCCTCAGAGAGGATGGCTATTCAGAATAGAATAGAATAGAAGACTATTCTCTCCAGAGAGAGAGAGAGAGAGAGAGAGAGAGACTCTCACATACACACATAGATACGTTAAAAGGATATTAAGACACAGAAGAGAACGAATAATTACAGAAATGGAGAAAGATCCGCAATGAAAAGGGTGAGAGAGGAGTGCGGTGTGAGGGGTGAGGGGTGAGGAATGGAGGGTGAGGGGGCAGTGCAACATCTTTCCACGTGAGGAGTGGATCATGGTACACTAACTGGTGGGTTGTATAAGTTAAAATCATCAGAAACACAGGAAACATATCTTGAAGATCTACGCAAAAGGGAAAAGCGTGTCTCACAAAGCTGGTGAGTTCCATCACTTTGTAACCATCCCACGTAAACTCCACCTACAACAAGGTGAACCCCAGGATATGTTTAATTGCCACTGGCCTCACTCTTGACAGATTTAGTCACTGACACACACACACACACACACACACACACACACACACACACACACACACACACACACACATCAAAACCAGTAGGGAGTTTTATCTTCAAAATTTTCTTAGTGTGTAAAGTAATGACTGGAGGGGAGGAGACCCCTTAGTGCCAATCCCCCCCCCCCCCAAAAAAAAAAAAACCGAAAAGGATTATCCAAAACTGGAAGAGAAACGTCTTGGAACTTTCCTCTTGAAAGAATTGAAGTCAAAGGAAGGGGAAGATACAGAAAGAGGCAGGAAGTTCTTAGGTTTTTTTCAATGAAAGATGAAAGGTGTGCTGAATTAATATTTCTCCTTTAAGATTGCATGTATTTAATACTATTTACTTATTATATTTTTATTTAACTATTTTTCTATAGTTATTCGTGGAAAACATGGTACAAAAGCATTTTCTATTTTGATGTCAACATTTTACACGCAAACGTGAGATCTATTTTAAGCAATTTATCTAACTATTCACATCTAGTTACTTTGCTTTTTATAAGTTTATTTAAATACTCATTCGTAGATATTATAGGAAAAATATGCTTATTCTAATGTCGACATTTTACACACACACACACACACACACACACACACACCTTTGTTTACATCTGTTACACGGGAGGTTGCAGCTGAGTCTGAGCTGACTACAGGAGGTTGTTTCTGGGGATTTATTAAATATTCTTCCTCCCAGCCGGCGTGATGGTGTGCGAGAAGTGCCAGAAGAAGTTGGGCAAGGTGAGGGAGTGAAAGAGAAGACGCGCCGCCCTGTATTAGTTGGTGACGGTAATTCCTTGTGGTGCACAGAACGTTTTCCCATAATAGTCTCTCTCTCTCTCTCTCTCTCTCTCTCTCTCTCTCTCTCTCTCTCTCTCTCTCTCTCTCTCTCTCTCTCTCTCTCTCTCTCTCTCATTGTCATTTAGTGAAATATTATAAATTTATGGAAAAATGAACTTGTTTTTTTTACTATAATTGTTGGTATGACTATTGACATTAGTGTTTCATCCGAGGGCTGGCTTAGGTTACAATAGGTAAGATTAAGATTAAATAGTAAGAAGAGGCACGCGGTCCTATTTCCTATTTTTTCGGCTCCTACTACATACAATGTTGGGGGACATGGTGGGTAAGCAGGATTTTCAGGTGGGAAGAGCTAAGATAGAGCCAAATACTGCCTCTTACCACCAAAAATAAATAAGGAGCTGCACTACTGCTGCTGAGGCTTTATTTCATATTTACCGGTTTAGTTAGGTTAGGCTGTTTTAATATTGTGGAGAACAAAACATGGACGTACAGAAAGTAAATTTATATATAATGATAAAATCTTAAACAAAAAATGTATTTACTACTTTATATATATTTATATGACATCATCTATAATTTATCACATTCAGATACTCTCAATATGGTACACAGTTTTCAAGACTACACAGTACACACTGATGCATAACATAAAAACACAGTTGAGGTAGAAAAGTCAGTCAGACAGATGTACACCCAGAGCACATACCGTTGGGTCCCACACTACACTCTCTCTCTCTCTATCTCTCTCTCTCTCTCTCTCTCTCTCTCTCCTCTCTCTCTCTCTCTCTCTCTCTCTCTCTCTCTCTCTCTCTCCTCTCTCTCTCTCTCTCTCTCTCTCTCTCTCTCTCTCTCTCTCTCTCTCTCTCTCTCTGTGAAATTTGTGAAATGAACTAAACAAACTACACCATGGTCTGCATTAGTTTTCATCTTGACAACATAAATTGATGCACATCTGTCTCCGCTCCTTCTCCTTCAGAAATCAAGAGTATTGAATGCCGTGTTTACTTTTTGTCTTTTACTGTTTTTATACCATTGCATACAAGATGACATGAGAGAGAAGGGACTAGATACTGACATAGCAGGTAACAGAGGAAGTTGGAGGCAGCTCATCAAAAACAGCAACCCTGCATAGTGATGGGCTAATAAGCTGACAGTGAAATTTTTACACCAAAAAACTGCTCAGTTAGTCAGCATGAAGTATCCCTCTTTCTTTCTCTCCCCCGTCCTGCTCCTTCACTTGGACAAGTGGACATGTGTGCATCAGTCAAACACCACGTCACTGGAACTGTGGAGTACACAGTTCCATGCAAGGATTTTTGTATTTTTTCATGAATGAGAGAATGACTACTGACATTAATCATTAGGGTTTTGAATAAAATGTACTAAAAGTACATTTAAAAAAAAAAATTGAAAGGCAAAAAGAATCATTACAGTTTATGTTGCTGAGTGAAAATAAGGGATGGTGCAGTTCTACAGTAAACCGCCACTGGTCATTAGTGCAATGTGTGGCTTTACCCAACAATTTCCCTCAGTTTTCATAGTCTTACTGGCTAGCTTTTTATTTAAGTTTATTGAGGTTTATTGAGGTTTATTGAGGTAAGAAGCTTAATATTTACATTATTTGATATTCTTAAGTGTATATGAAGTTGGGGAAAGACAGGGCAGATATAAATAGGAATGTGCATTAAGCAAAAGAAAGACAGGATAAATAAATAGAAGGGACAATGTGCATATTAACTGAAGAAAAGACTGAATGAATATGCATATAAATAATAAAGGAGGTTAGCATGAATCAGCTAGATCATTTTGCTTTCAAGGATTTTTTGTGGCATCATTTATTTGCTGCATGTCGAAGAAAATTTCTAAAATAGACACATGATCTTTCAATAAAGTTAGTGTAATTGTATCTCTAGTATCCTCACAACACAGGTCTCTTTGAATTGTACAGTTTTTTTTTATGTTACAGCCAGCAGTGTCTCATAAGATTGGATCATTGTGTAAATTTTTTAAAGGGTTTGGTTTTCTCAAATACTCATCAGCTCCTTATGGACACAATGAAGCACTTTCTTTTCATAATGAGGCAACCATGAGTAGAACCATGCACATTTCTTTGCTAATTTAGATTGTCCTGGATTTATAAGATTTAGTACTGAGAAGGAATTGACAGCTTGTGTATTAGAACTGGGTCTAGAGCGGAGTGAGGCAGTGTGAGCACATGCAAGAAGATTTTTATTTGCAGAAAAGTCATGGAAAAGACTGTCAAAAAATTACTGTGCAAGACTATCTTAACGAAGGAAGTGAATCATGTGGGATTGTTATTATCAGGGTGTTGTGGAGTGTGTGTAATAATAATGATAATAATAATTATAATAATAACAATAATAATAATAATAATAATAATAATAATAATAATAATAAACTGTTTATTCTTCAGGCAGTTAACAAACTGAAAATGTACAGAGGGGGTGGGGAAATACTTAATATTTATCCTAAAGCTAAGTCTACTAATCTAGAAGGGAAATACTATTGATTGATGGCTCGCACCATGGTGGGAATCATGCTGAGTCTGTACCAGTCCGTGCGTGCGCGCGCGCGCACACACACACACACACACACACACACACACACACACACACACACACACACACACACACACACACACAACACACACACACACACACACACACACACACAAGAACATAAGAAATAAGGGAAGCTGCAAGAAGCGACCAGGCTTACACACGTGTGTGTGTGTGTGAACCAGGTGAGATCTACTTATTTCCATCTGTTATCCCCATCCATAAACTTGTCTAATCTTCTCTTAAAGCTCTCTAGTGTCCTAGCACTAACTACATGATTACTGAGTCCGTTCCACTCATCTACCACTCTATTTGAGAACCAATTTTTTCCTATCTCCTTCCTAAACCTAAATTCACAAAACACAAAATACTTCACAAAACACACACACACACACACACACACGTGTGTGTGTGTGTGTGTGTGTGTGTGTGTGTGTGTGTGTGTGTGTGTGTGTGTGTGTGTGTGTTTTGTAGATCTCACCTGGTTCTTTTTTAGGAAGCAGCAATTATGAGCGGTCTTTCTTTTATCCATTTCTTTGTACCTGGCTGCTCTTCCTCATACATATAAAGATAAGAATAAAGTAAATAGATAAATGAATAGATGAATAAACAAATGACTCCGTTAGACCTGGATTTCATGTTAAGGAAGCTGTTCCAGTTGTGTTTGGTGCATGAGAGGTATGAGTGCTTGTTTGTGAGGCTCACCTGTGTTTACTGCCTCTGGTGTGGCTGTATCTACATTAATTTTGCTTTCTGTACATTTTTATTTATTTATTTATTTTTTCTGTAGAAACAGCATCATGAGTGAGTGTGTTTATCCATCTTATTTTTTTTTTTTTGGGGGGGCTGCTTTTCCTGATACATAACACATAAAAATAATAATAAACAAAATAAATACTATGCCTCACTTGCCCTCCTCCCCTAGGTGATCACTCCGGATACCTGGAAGGACGGGGCACGCAACACGACTGAGAGCGGCGGACGCAAGATTAATGAGAACAAGCTACTCACCAGTAAGAAGAACAGATTCAACCCCTGCACGGTGAGTCTGTGTATGTGTGTGTGTGTGTGTGTGTGTGTGTGTGTGTGTGTGTGTGTGTGTGTGTGTGTGTGTGTGTGTGTGTGTGTGTGTATTATACAGTTGGGAATCTTTTATCAGGAATGTGTTGGACTAGAAGTGTTTTAAATTTTGGATTTTCTTGATTTTTTGTGATACATAGACACACATCTCCTTACAGTGGTGTTATGTTATCAAAACCACATGTAAATTTGGGATTTTGCTTTCTGAAAATGGATCATTCACTAGAAATTTCATGTGCATCATAATCTGAAAATCCATCATGGAACATTCTCATGATTTTGTACAGTGTTGTCACTTGTAATAATACTGTATTGTTTTTGGTACAAAAATGATAAGTTATAGATAATGTTAGTGCACAGAATTTCTCAATTTTATAATTCCTGATAACAAATTCATAACTGGTATTTTTTCATTTTGTTTTTTATCCATGATTATCTCCTTTCCTTTCTTTGTCTCATGCTTTCATTATTGTTATCATCATTGTCATTACTTTACTCGTATCTTTTCTCATTATCATTATTTTCTTTTCTCAGTATTACCTTCTATGTTATTTTTGTGATGTGTTATGTTCTTCACCACAATTGTTCATCAATTTATATTCTTTATTTGTTTATTTGTTTTATTATTGATATTGTTTCATAATTGTCTTCTTTTTCTATTCACTATTGTTATTACTCTTATTTTTCTCATTATTTTTTTCCTTCTTTTGTCATCTCATCACTTATGTTTATAATTGTTATCTCTTCCTTTTTTTCTTTGTTACTTGTTTTTCAGTTTCCCATTGTTATTATTGATATTTCTTCTCTCTTTCACAATGATTTTATTACTTATATTTCACAAAATGAATTGTTGCTTTTCTCTTTTTTTTCCACATTTCTGATTTTCCTCATTACTATTCTCTACTTTTTTTTTTCTCTCTCTCCTCTCCTATCACAGTACTTCATATCACGGTCCTTGCAAGATTGAAGAGAAATTGCCATGTCAAGGAGTCTTTGCTAGATTGAAGAAAAATTTATCTTGGATAGCACTTCACTTTGGATCTTCAAAGCGTTTACTGTTTATTTATTCCCCATTTATTTATTGATTTATTTTTCTTATGTAAGGGGGTCACTGGCCAAGGGAAACAAAAAAGAGAAAAAAATCCCACTGACTTACATTCCAATAACATGTCCTTTATTCTTTGTCATTTGTTATAATTTTCATTATACCAGCTACAGTAAGAAATATCAAGGGAACCTGAAATAGACGTGCATGCAGAGATAACTTTGTTATGCAATGTTTAAGTGTCTACTGGAGTGTCCGAGGTACCAGAACACAAAATTACTGTATTTGATGACTTATAAGACATGCCTTTAAATAAAATTAAAAAAGTCAGAAAATGAGCCTGCATCTTATAAAGCCAAGGTTCAGCTTTGGAGCAGTGGTTAGTGGTAAGTCTGTGGCAACACCAGGTCCTGGAGTGCCTATCAAGTGATGTTGGAGACCATGGAGTGCCATCAGTGGCCCTTAAATCAAACTCCAAATATCTTCACACATGTAAACAAAGCAATGATCACTTCTACACTACAAAAACAACTCGTTTTTGTGAAGTAACAATGTATAACAGGTTGTGCTTACTAGTAATTCACTTAAAATAACACCAGTCAGGAAGAAATTAAGTGATGACGCTTACATTGCATGTACCAAAATAAACTCACGGTCAGTTGCACGCCCACCAAACCTGGTGACACATGCAAGATTCACTGCGTTCCTTAGTGTGGTGCCATTATTCCTTGAAGCTAGACATGAATAGAACAAATTTATTGTCACGAATTTCAATTTTAATAAAAAAATACAATTGTGCTAAATTTCATGATGAATAGAACAAATCTATTTTCACACTTTCTTTTGTGTTAGTAATGTGCCGAATATTTCAAATAAAGATATGTTGTTGAGAATAAGGTAAATCTATTTTCACACATCCTTATGCTTTGAAAATGTACTAAAATATTATAACTAGAATTACGTGTAGAATGATGATAAAAAAACATGATGTACAAACTTTATTACCTTTCTGGCCTCTGACTGTGTCACTTCGTATGCCATGTTTGTTGACATCTCACAGTAGGATTAGTGTAATGACCAGTGTTGGCAGGTCCTAGTAAATATTAAAGTTTCTAAATGTAAAATGTTGGGATCTAAGGATCTGAATACATATGAGAAGGCTTCAAATATCAGGTGAAAATGAAACCCTTCACTTCATATTCACAGCTTAAACACACTTATTTATTTATTTAATTATTTATTTTATTTTATTTTATTTTATTTTATTTTATTTTATTTTATTTTATTTATTTATTTATTTATTTATTTATTTATTTATATTTTTTATTTATTTATTTATTTTCAAAGCCTGCCCAAATTGAGGTGCGTCTTATAAGCCTCTCTGCCTTATAAGCCGTCAAATACAGTAGCACGACTTGCCATTTCCAGCAGCTCACACCATTGTTCCAGTTCTTGTTTCTCTCTCTCTCTCTCTCTCTCTCTCTCTCTCTCTCTCTCTCTCTCTCTCTCTCTCTCTCTCTCTCTCTCTCTCTCTCTCTCTCTCTCTCTCTCTCTCTCTCTCTCTCTCTCTCTCTCTCTCTCTCTCTCTCTCTCTCTCTCTCTCTCTCTCTCTCTCTCTCTCTCTCTCTCTCTCTCTCTCTCTCTCTCTCTCTCTCTCTCTCTCTCTCTCTCTCTCTCTCTCTCTCTCTCTCTCTCTCTCTCTCTCTCTCTCTCTCTCTCTCTCTCTCTCTCTCTCTCTCTCTCTCTCTCTCTCTCTCTCTCTCTCTCTCCAGTGTCCATTTGGTATTGTGTTGGTTTATTGAATTGGTCAAATTGTGTAGTACAGTATTTCCTGAGATGATGCAAAAATGTTAGCAGGTTGTGTTAAACAGAGGCAGAAAACAGACCTTTGCAGATATGTAGAGAAAGGCAAGACTTATCATGGTTTGTGATACCAAACTTTGACTGGTTTGAAAATTGAACTAACTAGAATATCACATTATCTTTTACTTTCTTATTATTTGTTTTATCTTATGTGGAAGTCCAAACACAAAGCTTTGTATTTTCTGTTTACTTTTAATTCACTTGAATAAGACTTTGTTTTAAGAAAATCTTAGTACAGTCAGGAAAATGCATCTAAATTTTCTCTCACTTCAAAATAAGTCCACCAAATCCTTCATTGTGGTCTTGACCTTCAGGGACCACCCTTAGGGAAGGAGGTTAGAGTTCAGAGAGACCAGTCTGTGAGTAAGGATGAGATATCACATGTGGCAACCACCCCATTCCTTCAGTTTAGGGCAACAGTAGCTCGTTCATAAGCTGGGTGGTGTACTCTCTGCCAATAGTCCTCAGCAACCTGAGTACAGTTTGATCCTACACCTATCAGGTTGCAGAAAGAACACTACTGAGCTATGAAGCACACCTTATTTGTTTGAATAAATGTCTCAGCTTGTACAAATCCTCCAATTCAGTTTATCCATGAGTTAAACACATTTAGGCAGCCCTTATGGTGTGAGGGCTTGTGAACTCTCCTCAGAGCAAAGACAATCTCTGTTCAGGACTGGGACTGAATGGAGACAATGTGGATTGCCTTACTTTCCAACTGCAAACCTTGTGTCAAGATGCCTAAAGCCAGTGTGGCATGACATCTGGCTCATCCCTAGCCATTGGGGAGACTTTCATTCCACAATGGATTAATTTAGACTGATAGTATTAATAGTGATACTTGCATAGGCTTCATCCTAGCTGACACGCACATTGATTCTCCATCACCATGCCTGCTCCTCCCACAGTCCCCGGTTCGCGGAGTGCAGGATCTGCCGCAGCAAGGTGCACCAGGCCGGCTCTCAACTTCTGCCAGGGGTGTGCCTACAAAAAGGGAATCTGTGCCATGTGTGGCAAAAAGATCCTGGACACCACAAACTACCGCCAGTCTTCTGCTTAGTGTGTGATGTGTGTGTGTATGTGTGTGTGTGTGTACATAGCTGAATGTTTAATTTAGATCAGACAGAGGAAAGCATTTTGTTTAAAAGTGCATATTTACTAATGTGTAGAATGTACAGACACTCCCTGACTTATGAACATCTGGAGATATGAACAAGAATCCCTGCAAGTCCACATTCTGTTTGTCACTCCACTGCAGGTTCAAATTCACTATGCACCTCCTACCCAGTGCCACTTTTGGCCACTATCCATGCCAGGCAACAGTGTGGCAGAGGAAAGAGGCACCTTGTTGTTTACATGACATTTACAGTAGTAGTACAATATTTGTACAGTTTATTAATCTGATTTGTTTAGTTTAATTGTTATCACTGTGTAATAGACGGTATTGTTTTGACACAACTTTTTTATATTACCTAGACAAAATATTTTACAAAATAACGACTTACAAATGGTCATCTGGAACCTAACTCGTTCATAAGCCAGGTGGTGTCTGTACTGAGTCTTTGAGATTAGGTGTCAGTTATAAATGAACAGATTTATAATGTAAGGATAAGTTCTCTAGTATTACGGGCTATGATCTTAGGAGGAATCAGATAGTGGGTGGGGAGTTGGGTCAGAAATATTATATATTACATCCAGACAATGCAAATGACTAAAGAGAAGTTTTTATAATGCCATTTTTTTTACTCATACAACTAAAGCAGAATTTTTGTGAAGTAATAATCTTGATACTCTGTAATTTATTTATGTAATATTTAATAAAACACAAAACTTATATTAATATTTTGTCCCTTGTTGATATATTATGCATGTGTAGACATGCAAAGATGAAAATAGAAGACAAAAAAAGAAAAAAAAACTTTCATCATAGAGCTAATATTAGTATCTGGGATGGATTGATGAGAAGTGTACAGGAACTGAAACGAAATACTCGATAAATATATAGAAAAGAGTAATATATTAATGGAAGGAAAGACAAAAAATAAATACACAGTATATAGAGAGAAAGAGTGTTTATTAACTGAATGAAAGAC
This sequence comes from Scylla paramamosain, assembly GCF_035594125.1. Lineage (NCBI taxonomy): Eukaryota > Metazoa > Arthropoda > Malacostraca > Decapoda > Portunidae > Scylla > Scylla paramamosain. Next base: position 6,211,446 of record NC_087161.1, read on the forward strand.
AAGATGAATATTGGGGTGTACATTAACTGAAGTAAGACAGGATAAATATATAGAAAGAGGGATTTACATTAATAGAAGGAAAGGCAGGATAAGTATGCAGTGTAGGAAGGAGTGTACATTAAATGAAGGAAAGACCAGGTAAATTATAGAGGGAAATAATGTAAAGATGAGATAAATATATTTAGAAAAGATTAACATACATTAAGTGAAACAAAGACAGGATAAATATATAGAGGAGAGTGTAGTGCATAAACTGAAGGAAGGGATAAATATAGAAGAAAGAGGATGCATTAATTAAAGGAAAGACAGGATGAACATATAGATAAGAAGATAGAACTACAGGAATTTAGCACAAGTCAACTAGGTCAGCAAGCCTTTAGTATTTATTGTAGCAAAGAGATGCAGTCAGTCTATCATGGTGCTCCTCACGTGGCTGTCAAGTGGTGCAGTGTTGGGTGTGTTGCCTGGCCTCCCTCACTCGCCAGCCACTCCCAAACTAAACTGTGATGTGGTGATGTGGGGTATGCAAGCCTTCCTCTGTGGTGGTGATGAGTGGTGGAGAGGCTGTCATCACCATCATCATCATCACCACCACCACCACCACCATCATCATCATCATCAAACTACCCTATTATTCCACTGCAGTCTTCTTCAACCTCCACTCATCTCTACTGACTTTGTTGTGTTTCAGGCCCGCCCCAGCAAAACTTCGTATTTCATCTCTCCATCCAGTGTTTGGTGAAAATTGAAGGTCTTAAAAGAAAAGGAGAGAACTTTTTCTTTCTCTTTTTAATGTTAGATGATTGTTCCCCCTAATCACATCTTACGTTTTTTTCTTTTCATTTTTTTTTTTTACTACAGCCTCTTTAATAGTTTTGTTGATCAGAAAGAATAAAATTAACTTCCTACTCTCTCTCTCTCTCTCTCTCTCTCTCTCTCTCTCTCTCTCTCTCTCTCTCTCTCTCTTACAAACTATACGTTGCTCTAAATGTCAACAAAAAATTACCATAGCAAGCATTAAAAGAGTTAACACAAGTAAGAAGTGTGGTAAGTAAGAGAAAGAATCGTAAAATTTAAGGGGAAGAGGCTCTAAGCTTAATTAAGTGATATAGATTGAAAACTTTGGACACAAAAGTTGAGAAAGAAAATTAAAAAAAAGTAGGGACTAAAAAGATATATATAAAAGTTTGAGAAAGAAAGAAAAATCAAAGATCACTACATTAATCAAAGAAGTTAAGCTTTTTAGTGTTCATCTGAGCGTCCCCTCACTCTCTCTCTCTCTCTCTCTCTCTCTCTCTCTCTCTCCACATACACATCACTCACACGCCCCCATCACGTCACCCCACAACTCCACATCACGACAAATTAGTCACGGGGGCGGGAAAAAAGCCAGGCACAGGAGGCACGCGGAGGAAATAAATAAATGCGTAAGCAGGACAAAAAGCTGAGCGGGCCACCACCAGCCTGCGTGTGGTGGTTCTCAGGGACAATTAGGTCTCGCTGAATCGCTCCCTACTTGCTGTCTGGGAATATGTACGGTTGTAGTTGTGGTTATCTGTGATTGTTGATGTTGTTGTTGTCGTTGTTGTTAATGGTGATGGTGGTGGTGGTAAAAAAAAAAAACGTATTTTAGTTTATACGTGTGTTTCGGTAAGAATAAAATACTTGTAGTTGTTGTAGTGGCAGTATAAGTAGTAATAGTAGTAGTAATAGATGCTGAAGGTGTTATTTTATTTATTTATGATTTTTTTTTTGTAAGCATTGGAAGCTGTACTCTCTCTCTCTCTCTCTCTCTCTCTCTCTCTCTCTCTCTCTCTCATTAATTCGTGGTTCATTAATTGAAAGAGCTTTTCTTTTCGTTTACTGCATTTTTTTCTGTTTTACTTTTTAATGTTCGAATTATATACTAAAGGCTGTAAAGAATGTAACTATGCAGTTATTCTATGAGCTAAAATTATAAACAAACCACTTTTCCTTTTCACTTTCTTTTTCTTTTCAGTCCTTTCTTTTCATTTTTATTTATTTTTTTCAGGCATTTATTTTCCTTTTGTCTTATTCTTTGTTTCTTCTTCCTATCTTCCGTCCACTCACCCTCACTCAGTATCTCGTCTGCATGAAGTTTCTCTCCGCTCGTCCTCACTTCTCTACCACACACATCCCTCACCCCCGCAACTCCTCCATCTCTCCTCCTCCTCCTCATCCCTCAGGCCCTTCCTTTCTTCACCGCCTCCTTCCCTCCATGCCTCCGTGACCGGTTCCTAATAAAATCTTCCTTGCTATGTAGGTCTCCTTTCTTCCTCCATCCATCCATCCATACATACATTTCATTCGATCGTGGTCTTCTTTTTAGTCTTACACCTCTCACAGTTATCTTTTTTCACTGCTCTTCCTTGCTCTTGTATCCAGGACTTGTATCTTCAGACTCTAATTATTCCATTCCTAGTTTTCCATCCTTTCTTTCCCCGTCCGTCCATTCATCTCATTTTTGGTCTTCCTTTTAGTCTTACACCTCTCACAGTTATCTTCTTCATCACGTTCTTGATCTTCACTATCTTTATACGTAACACTCGCCTCACTTTCCATTCAATTCCTACTTATTATTTCCTTCCATTTTTCACCTCTTTTCCTTTTAACAGGCTCTAGTGGAAGTTACTGGTGTTTTTTTTTAAGGGTGTTTTGTAGATTCCAGTGATGGTTTAGTAAGTATTGCGCATTACCAGTGGGGAAAAGACTTTTATGAGCCCGATTATTTATTTCGGAACTTTTGAAAAAATACCGTAGTTATCCTTTTCACCATTCCTTCTTCTCTCGTTTTCTTCGCTGGGTTAGACATTATTTCTGCTCTATGTTCTTAATTTAAGTTCTTCCTTGCACATCTCTCTCTCTCTCTCTCTCTCTCTCTCTCTCTCTCTCTCTCTCTCTCTCTCTCTCTCTCTCTCTCTCTCTCTTGCCCTATTTCTTATCACTAATTATTGTACCATATTTTTCCTCACAAAAATTGCCATTATCCATCTTGTGAACTTTCATTTTCTTTCTTTATAACTTATTTCCCTCTTCTCTCTCTCTCTCTCTCTCTCTCTCTCTCTCTCTCTCTCTCTCTCTCTCTCTCTCTCTCTCTCTCTCTCCGTTTTCTTTCTCTCAAGTTTATGGTTGTTTATTCTTTTAATTTCACCACCGCTCTCTCTCTCTCTCTCTCTCTCTCTCTCTCTCTTCTCTCCCTCTCTCTCTCTCTCTCTCTCTCTCTCTCTCTCTCTCACGAAATATCTCTACTAAAGTTACTCCACTTGGCACGCTCACGCCCACTTCATCTCTCTCTCTCTCTCTCTCTCTCTCTCTCTCTCTCTCTCTCTCTCTCTCTCTCTCTCTCTCTCTCATCGTTTTCTTTTGTATATTTTTCGATTTTCTCTTTTTATCTGTTATGATCTATATATATATATATATATATATATATATATATATATATATATATATATATATATATATATATATATATATATATATATATATTTTTTTTTTTTTTTTTTTCTATTTTACCAACGTATTTTGCGCCAATGAGAGAGAGAGAGAGAGAGAGAGAGAGAGAGAGAGAGAGAGAGAGAGAGAGAGAGAGAGAGAGAGAGAGAGAGATGGGGAGGGGAGTAAGATTATGTACGTACACACCCTATAAAAAAATCTAGAGAGAAAAAAAAGAAAACAAAACAAAAATGACTAAACGAATACAAATTATCAAACAAAAAAGTAATTCACTGAAAAAAAAAGGTTCTGACTCTCGAGGGAAGTCAGGAGAGAGAGAGAGAGAGAGAGAGAGAGAGAGAGAGAGAGAGAGAGAGAGAGAGAGAGAGAGAGAGAGAGAGAGAGAGAGATCGTATCCCACAAACCACGGCCTCAGGAAGCCAAGATCTCATGCATTTCTAACTTTCCTATTTCAGCAGGATACAATATGAAGCAAACCGCGCCGAACCTTCCCTACACCCTCCTGCAGCGCCCCCGGCAGTAGAGGAGACCCTAAACCTTACGTAACCTTACTGAACGTAACCTAATCTAACGAAATGTAACCTAGTCTAACGTAACGTAATGTAACCAAACTTAACGTAATAATGACATTGCTACTACTGCAACTACTACTACTACTACTACTACTACTACTACTACTACTACTACTACTACTACTACTAATAATAATAATAATAATAATAATAATAACAATAATAGTAGTAATAATAACAATAACAACAACAATTAAAGATATATCCACCAACAAACCATTTGCACATACAATGAAACATCAGGAAAAATTGTTGTCTTAGTTTACAATAATTATTTTGCGCTAATATAAATACAAAATAATAAATAAAAAAAAAAAAAAAAACACAAGTAAAACAGATAAGATCATTTTAAACATTAAGAAACGTAACCTAACCTCACATCACGTAACCTAACCTAACCTAACCTAACCTAACCTAACCTAACCTAACACCTTCCAGGACGCTGTAATGCTAACTCCACTATGATTAATCCTAGTCTTGCTTCGGGAGTCCTATACATACATTCCTTACGTCCGTCCTTCGCAGCCAGTCTATTGAAGGGCCCCGTGATAGGATCTGGGCGAGGGGGCGGGGCGGGAGTGTATATCTTACGCGGAGGGTAGTTATCGTACATCACTCCCTCGGTAATTACAGGAAGATGTTCGTTTCATGCTCTCTACTAACGTGTTTTCGGGTGATCTCCATTACTCTTGGCGCTGCAGTGTTTACAGACGTCTCTATCGAGGTGGTGATGGCTGGCTGGTTGGCTGATTGGCTGGCTGTATGGTTGACTGGCTGGCTGGCTGACTGACTGGCTGGTTGGCTGGTTGTCTGGCTGAGTTGCTGACTAACTGACTGACTGGTTGGTTGACTGGCTGACTGGTTGACTGGGTGGCTGACCGGTTGAGTAGTTGGTTGGTTGGATGGTTGGCTGGCTGACTGGCTGGTTAATTGGCTGACTGGCTGAATGGGTGACTGGCTGGCTAGCTGGTTGACTAGCTGGATAGTTAGTTGAATAGATGGTTAGTTGACTGGCTGACTGGTTGACTGGTTGACTGGCTGACTGACTGGGTGACTGGCTGACTGGCTGGCTGGCTGACTGGGTGACTGGCTGGCTGGATGGGTGACTGGCTGACTGGCTGGCTGGCTGAGAAGATGCATGACTAAACCTTGACTTTTTTTTATTTTTCTGTTTCTCCTTAGCATATTTCACTGCTTTCCGTCTCCTTAGTCATGCTACCTTTGTTGTCTTGCTCTTCATTTCTACCGTCTTTATTTCTCTTTTTCACTCGAGTACCTCTTCTTTCTTCTCAGTTTTTGCTCCTCCTCTCTTCATCGTCTTCATTCCATTAGCTTTGTTTCTATTTCTCATTCCCTCTCTCATCTTCGCTCTCGCTACCTCCCTTTTTTCCTCCTCATTCCTCTATTTCTGTTTCTCTTCTTCCCTCCCTCTCTTCCCCTTACTCCCTACCTCTCTTGTTGTTGTTGGGCAGGTAGGACACGATTTGCCCTGCCAACGAAGCCGGGTTGCTGCTGCTACTACACTGAGCCTAGCATTAGAGGCAAGGAAGGACGGCAAGCAAACCCGATCACCCAAGCCTCTCTTCTCTTTCTTCTCTTTACTCTCATTCCCTTCCTCTTCTTTACTCTCTTTACTCTTCTTTACTTTACTCTTCTTTACTCAAATCCTTCTTCTTCTCACTTCCTTTTCTTCTTCTCTTCCTTTTCTTCACGTCACTCCTCTTCTTTACTTCTTCCTCTTCCTCCTCACTCTACTCTTTCTCTTCTCCATCCTCCTCCCCCTTCTTCTCTCTTGCTCTTCACTTCCTTGATTCGTTTTTTTGTTTGTTTTTTCGTGTACATTTCACACACACACACACACACACACACACACAGTCTCTCTCTCTCTCTCTCTCTCTCTCTCTCTCTCTCTCTCTCTCTCTCTCTCTCTCTCTCTCTCTCTCTCTCTCTCTCTCGTCTCAGTGATGCTATCTCCTTTTCTTATTCTTTATTCTACTTCATGTTCATTTCTCCTCTTCTTCGTGCACTTCCTTCTTCTCCTCACTTCCACCTTTCCTTTTTGTTCTTCACTCCACTTCCTCTCTTCGTCTTCCTCACTTCACTCCTCCACTTCTTCCCTTTCACATTTCACTCCCTGTCATCCTCATCCTCCCCCCCTCCTCTTCTGCTCTTCACTCCCGCCCTCCCTTTCTCTTCGTTCTATTTTAATTCTTCTCTTCCTCACTCCTCTTCGCTCCACATTTTTGTACTACCTTCTCATCCACTCCTGCCACGGAATCCACTGGTCCAGCTCTCTCTCTCTCTCTCTCTCTCTCTCTCTCTCTCTCTCTCTCTCTCTCTCTCTCTCTCTCTCTCTCTCTCTCTCTCTCTCTCTCTCCACACACGTCTCTTTGTGTTCAGTGCACGCCTCGCCCCTTATCTCCCCGCCCCTATTGCTGTCGCGGACCTGAAGGCGGCCTCTATGTACTCTTAAAAGGCAAGTTATCAGCGGTGTTCCTCAGGGTTATGTTCCGTCACCTCTTCCCTTATTCATGTCCATCATTTCTTTACCTCCCCGTCGTGTCTCATTTGCAGGGTCGCGGTGCTGTGGTTCTGTCGCGGTGGTGAGGGCGGTGGTTGTCCTTCAAAGGGGCCGTAAGTTGTCGGGTTGTTGTGAGTGGTGTTCCTCAGGGTTGTGTATGTGCTGTCATCTCTTCTATTACTCAGGTGTATCTTCATTTTTTTTTTTTGTTTTCATTTTTCCCTGGTACCTTTCCGTCATGTCTCATTTGCTGCTTCACTCATCTCTCTCAGTAGGACCGTGGCGTGTTGAGGTGTTGAAGTGTTGAAGTGTGTGTGGTGTTCCTCAATCTACCTAGTGCTGTTATGGTTTTTTTTTTTTTTTTCAGTGTTTTCGCCATTAATACTTGCTGCCTAATGTATTCCTCCGCTTTGTCCCCTTTACTCCCGTACATGAACTTTTATAAATGCACGGGAGAGTAAGAAGATAAGAGACAGGCCTAGTATGCTCAGTCTTTCCTCCATCATTAATCTCCTCCACTTGACGTATTTTGTTAGTTGCCCCCATTACTTCCTTAAAAAAAATAAAAAAAAATGTGTAGCTATCTATCATAAAGGTGGAGAAAATAAGAAGAGGAATATTTATTTATTTACTTTTATTTACATATTGATTAATTTATCATTTTATGTAAGAGGGGCTCCGGGAAAGGACAACAAAGGATCTGAAAATAAAAAGAAAAAACCCACTAAGGGTGCCAGTCGCCAAAGAGTAGTTTAAATGAATTATCCGAAATTATAAGGGAAATTATTATTCAGTCATCAGAAATACAACAGTGATTCTTTCAGCCGCCAGCGGATAGATTTACCTGTGATTGAGAATCACTGGTGTAGAGTTACAATATGAAAGCGGAAAAAACAAGACGTAGCTAATTATTAAAACCGATTAAAGCAAAGTCAGTGAGAGCCGTTGGAAAGAGAGAACTCCCGCCACAATGCCGCGTCACGTTACAATGTTGCTGTTTCTGTTTGTCGTGTGGTTTTGTGGCCTCGGCAGCAGCTACTGATTGAAGACATGCGATCCTGTTCCTCCCTGTGTAGCGCTGCAAACCATGAATCATTTAACGTATTACTGGGGACTTGCTTTTAACCCATTCAGTACTGTCTACAATTTTTCGCCTTCAAAAGATAATCCGTTGTTAATGAAGATGAAAACGTGAAGACATAACTGTGCAAATAACAAACTAAACCTGATTATAAAAAGGGTCATCCAAAACTTGATAAAACTACTAAACTGTATACAGAATATAATGAAACTCATACCACGGCGCTGAAAGGGTTAATCATGGTAAGAGGAGTCCATGTTTTAAGGAACACACCACATTCTTAAACGTCACGACGCTTTATCTTCCAGAATAACAACAGCTCATGCAAATTTCAAGACATTTCTTTAATTCTGGACAATTACTTTGGTCTTTGGAAACTGGGACCTTCAGTGGGCCTTTATCTTCTGCCTTTCTGTAGCACTCGGCCAGAGACCTTCTTACATAAAAAAAAAAAAAAGTTATTCTATTTTTCCAAGGCAGTTTTCGTGATTCTGCATCATCACTGAGAAAAACACCCACGAGAACTCGACTAATCATCCCTGTGGCCTTTCAGAACACTCCTCGCAAGAAATCAAGGCGTTCAAGAATATGGGTCATGGCCTGCACACCTCCTCTGCACCACACCAAGGACACGACCATGTAGCAGAGCACCAAGGAAAGTAAATAGTCCTTGAGGAACACCAAATCGCTCCTTCCTATCCCACTACCAAACAAGATAGAATGATGGTCTTGTCTTGTCTTGTGTTGTCTTCTGTTGCATGATAGTGGAGTGTACTAGTTTTCACTCGGACGAACCTTCCTCTTCGGCCATCCAGAAGCAGAGGGAAGAAAAGGAAAGTCCAGCCCATCACCTCTTGCTAATAGAGACCCAGAGAGGCACCTGAACTGGGCCCATATACTAAAAAAAAATTCGCTCTCTCACCAGGTAAAAAGTTACGAAATCACAAGGGAACACAAAGGAAGACAAACAGCAACAAACCTTGAAGTTCTCACTAGGCTGTATGTATAACTATCCTACACTAACTATTAACGAAAAAGACAGGATAGGAAAGTAGAGGGCTGAATAAGCAAAGCAGAACGAAGACAAACAGCAACAGATCTTGAGGTCCTGACTAAGCTGTATGTGTAACTGTCCTACACTAACTACGAGTGGAAGAGACAGGATAGCAGAATAGAAGGCTGAATAGCAAAGAAGAAGGTTGGTTAGCAAAGTAAAATAGAGAAATATTCTTTCGGATGATAGAAAGCAGGGAAGAGAGGAAGGGATGGTGGATAAATGAACTGGAAGATAAAAATTGATAGAAAAAGAGATTAAAGGTTGTGAAATTAATCGGTTGTGTAGCAGGATAATTTTTCGGCCGACGAAGGGAAGGGAAGACAGGAGAGGATGGCGGACAGATGAATAAAGCGGCAAAAATGGGGTGAAAAAGAAGCTAAAGGTCGTAAAATTCGTTGTTTTTCGAACCCTACAGAGATAATTAGACAGGATCTCGTCGATATTTCCCTTAACTGTGATGTAATTTCCTTGTTAAACTACTTCCAAAACCATAAAAAAAAAAAATCACCGTTGAAAAAAAAAAAAAGATGAATAAAACAATAACCTCCATTAGTGCACACTGAAGACGCTGGGAAACACGATGTACACAGACCATCTTCACCAGTGTCCTGCTGAGACTTGGCATCAAAGCTTGGTTGTTTCTTTCATATGTGCCACGATTTGCAAAGCTGTCTGTTAATTGTGTAACTTGAATGGATAAACTAAACTTACACAGGGAGTTAAAACAGCATTCGTTCTAAGGTAATGGTATATCCCACACCCGAGATTGTGCTTAGTAGTTAGCTCGTTTTGCCATAGGTCTTGTTCTCTACTTGATGATGCTTGCTAAACATATTTCTAACACTTTATTAGTTGGCTTGATAACACATAAAATGACGTAAAGATTTTTTATAGTATACCAAGTTTATTTATTTATTTATGTGTGTGTGTGTGTGTGTGTGTGTGTGTGTGTGTAAAATTAAGTCAGCTGGTGAATCGGGCAGTTTTCCTAACCATTCCGAACGCTCCAGATTGTGGCGTTCGGTTGGGAATGGTTTGGTGAAAGCAATCGAGGCAGGACGCCAAAACGTTTAATCAGGAATGCAGTGTCTGGAGCAGGGGCGTCTCGTCCCGGGCACAGGTAAGGCAGTGGTTTCCAGACACCTGGCGAGCGTGTGGCCTCCTGACTGAATGACCGGCGGCGTGGGCCTTTGTGCTGCCATTACTGCCGCCACCCCCCCACCTACCATGGCATGGCACTCTTGTGGGGTGGCCGGCAGCTATGGCTATCTCTCTTAAGTCCATGCGTGCTGTGGTGATGGCAGTGGTCCTCCTGGCTCAGCTGGTAAGACGTGTTGTGCTAGTGATCAGACGATGGTTTGATTCCAGAGAGAGAGAGAGAGAGAGAGAGAGAGAGAGAGAGAGAGAGAGAGAGAGATTCCTTCTGTACCAAGACATCTGTTTAATTTCATTCTGTTTATCATTAGATGATTTGATTAACTTTTCCATGATTTATTTATTTATTTATTTATATTTATTATTTTTTATATCGACGGGTTAAAAATCATATCTACTTACTCATCCCCTACAAGTACATCTTTATTTGCTGTATTCCAACTAACTAGTGAATGCGTAAAGTTCATAAATAGTTAGTAGTACTGCGTAGTAAACAGGTTAATGCTTCAGATCAATGTCTCGGTGCCTCGAATCATGAGTTAAGGGAGGTATACTTACGTGTTTCCTCCTTTCCTCAGCCGTGTCTGGAGGCGCCTTGATGCTCCTCTGAAACTGTCCAAGACCCGTATCCTCAAACGCTTTATCTCTCGCTGGGACTGTTTTCTAAGGCCACAGCGATGACTAGTACGGTTTTCATGGGTGTTTTTCCTACTCGTTAATCTATCACTAAAATCATGAAAACACTCTTCAAAACCCTAATAACATCCTTTTACAGTCTGTTGTAAGTAAAGATAAGACACTAAAAAATTTTGAAGTACGAGATAAACTAGAATCATAATAATATACTCGAAAACGCTAATGACATCAATTTGTAATCTATTAAAAGTAAAAGTAAGACTCCAAAACGTTTCGAAATACGAGCTTCAGACGGGAAAAAAGAGAGAAGAGAGTAAGGCAGAGGGTTCCAAAGTTTACATGACAGGTAAACTCACTCTTACGTTTTCTTCCTTTCCCACGTACACTCAGTCACCTAATCAATCAGCCAGGTGAGCCAGACAGGTGCATAACTAAACCATTACTACTTGTTCGAATCCTGCTTTTGGGCTGTGATTCGAACCCAGTATCTCACGTGTGTGGGTAGAGGCGCTCACCGCTCCGCCACTGAGGCAGAGCAAAGGTTGGAATTGTTTGATGTTGATTTAGGGCTTTCGAAACTCACAGGAAGGGATTGGAATGCTTCAGGGAGTTCGTATCCCGAGGCTTTGAGATCAAACTCATCTGTATTATCTTTTGGAATCCGCTTTTTTTTTTTTTTTTTTTTTAGCGTATCTGTTACCTTTCTTTCTTATCTCTCCCGTTTCTGTCTCCTTTTCTTATTTTCTTGATATTTTCCGTCTCGTCTTGCTTTCTTTTCTTCCTCTTCGTCTCTTTAGTGTGTACTTGTTCTTTGTTTTCCATTATTCCTTCCATCGTCTCTTCTTCCTACTTTCTTTCTCTGCTTCTTACTTTTTTTTCTTTACTTCAGTCTGTTTTTTTTTAAATCCCTTTCTTTCTACTTTTTTTTCCTCTCTTACTTCCTTTCTTTCTTAATCGGCTTATGTACGCACAACAAACTATCCAATCCACCCCACCTGCTCTCTCTCTCTCTCTCTCTCTCTCTCTCTCTCTCTCTCTCTCTCTCTCTCTCTCTCTCTCTCTCTCTCTCTCTCTCTCTCTCTCTCTCTCACCTTTGATCCTGGGGCTGTACAAGGCATCACACACAAAAGTACTTCTTACACAAACAACACGGAACAATAGTAGCTGAGTAATCTTCTTCTCCTTGGGGCGGCGCGTCTCTCCAAGGGCCTGTCTCAAGTTGTGCCGGGAATCGATGGCAAAGTTCGAAGGGACCTTGATGAGAGCGACGCTGTAGGAGGAGGAAGAGGAGGAGGAGGGGAGGGGAGGGGGAGGAGGAGACGCTGAGAAAGAATTATTGGTGATGTGAAGTCTTCTAGTTTATTGGATCATGTCCTGAAACACTTTTGCACAGGATCTCCATCTCCATAGGGCTCTAGTTGAAGGCACACGGGTTTTTAATTGTGCTTTTACGGTTTTATTGACAGATTAGCAAGATTTCTACTTTATGAACAGTAGAAATAGTCTCGAGAGCCCGGCCAATCATCTCTGTGGTCCTTGAAAATGGTCGTGGTGAGAGAGCAAAGCGTTTTTAATACTGAAAGTAGTATCTTCAGTTCTCACATCACATGAAATGCATCTTTGTGAGTGAGCAAACAAATTTGTAAGAACAGTGAGTAGATAATCCTGTGCTAACCCTCAGTAGTGCTACCGGAAGCCGTCCTGACTTGATGCGCAGCAAAATCTGTCACGCCGCACACAGGCAGCAGTTCTTAATGCAAGGACTACACCTCATACGAGTACATGTGCAGTACGGTCAACCTAATGCGCGCAATACTGGCGTATCTTATTAATTTCGTGGAATTTCCTTCTGAGAGAGAGAGAGAGAGAGAGAGAGAGAGAGAGAGAGAGAGAGAGAGAGAGAGAGAGTGTGTACCATTGGACGCCCCCGCCGTCAAACACTTCAGTTACGCTGAATAAGTAGATGGTGGCTAGATGGACACACACACACACACACACACACACACACACACACACACACACACACAGCTAGACGGATAGATAAATAGACAAACAGATAACTTTATTGAGCGTCAGATCACACCCACACACACACACACACACGCGCTCAGGATCCAATATGTTCATCCCATCGGGTCTGGTGCAGCGGCTGTGCTGAGTGGCGGTGACAGGCTGGGTGATGATGCTCTGGCCAGCCTCGCCCTCCCCACACGCCCGGGATGGCTCTGATCGTGTAGTGTAGTACAGGCGAGTATGGCCCGTGTTCAGAAGCGCTTTGCTCTCTCACTGCGACTATTTTCAAAGGCCACAGAGATGGTTAGCCGGGTTCTCAAGGCTGTTTCTCCTTTAAATAATGTAGAAATTTCCTTAATCTGTCACTAAAACGGTAATAAAAAAAAATCCTGAAAAACCCGTGTAATTTCACCTAGAGCCTTTGAAAGTAGTGGAGGTGCGGCACAGAAGTGTTTCAGAATACGGTCCTATATATTCTGCACTCCTTTCTAGTCTATGGTGTGTTCCCTCAATCATAACTCCTGTGATGCGCTGATGGTCTCCTTATAAAACCTGATAGTTCATATTCACTCTGTCCTGAGCACGTTTCCTTCCTAAAGTCATGACTCCTCCGATGTGGTGACAGTCTCCTTACGAAACCTGACAGTTGGTAGATTCTTAGTACCGTATTCTCAGACATTTTAATGCCTCATTTTGACTATTTTGAGTAGACTCTTGGTGGAAGTTATTAGCGTTTTAAGGATTTCCAGGGTATTTCCGTGATTTTAGTGACAGTTGGCGAGGAATCTGCATCATTAATGGGGAAAAGCGTCCTTGAGAACCCGATTAACCATCAATGTGACCTTTGAAAAGTCTTTATGAGAGAGTTAAACGTCTGAGAATGCGTCTAAGTGTGTTGTGTCTCTCGCCTTGTAGTGTCCTCGCGTCCCTAAGATTGAAACTTCGATCTTGCAGGAGGGAGAAGAGGAAAGACAGGAGGAAGAGAGAGAAAAGCGACACAAAGTTACGATGGTGATGGGAAGCGAAGAAGGAGAAGGTAAAAGAAAGCAAGTTCGATCCTGCAGAAGGAAGAAGAGGGGAGACAGGAAAGAGAGGGCGAGAAAGCGACACAATGTTACGATAGTGATGAGAAGCTGAGAGGAAGAGGCGAAAGAAAGCAAGTTTGATCCTGGCTATTGGTAGTTAGTTGGTAGGAGAAGTAGCGTGGCGATCTTTTTTTGGCTGTAGGTGATATTATAACTTTGTCGCGCCGTCGAGACTCCATTAATCTTCCTCTCACGACCAGTTTCAAGGCAGCAAAGCGCACACCTGGCAACAGCTTTGTAATTAGATTGTTAGTGACTGTGTGTTTTGTATTATTTGTTTGCTTATTCATGCATTTGTTATTTGTTAGATTCTGAGTGCGAGAGAATGAGGAAACGAGAGGGAGTGAGACAGAGGAGCAAGGCGAGGTTATTATTATTATTATTATTATTATTATCATCATTATTATTATTATTATTATTATTATTATTATTATTATTATTATTATACATACATATTTTGTCAAGTGATTAGCTATGAGATGAAACTATACTGTAGAGATAAAAAAAGGAAAAAGGAGCGCGCACACACGCACACACACACACACACACACCACACACACACACACACACACACACACACACACACACACACACACACACACAATGGTCAAAGCAAAGTTATGTCTCGTATAGATCTTCGAAGAGTGAATGGAAGAGAGAAGTGATGGTAGTGGTGGTGGGCTCAATCCTCTTCCTTCTCCCCCTCCCCTCCTCCTCCCCCTCTTTCCTTTCCGTCCCTGATCCTTTTCTCCATAAGGATATACGTATATAGGATTCCACGTAGGCTTTCTCTCTCTCTCCCCCTCTCTCTCTCTCTCTCTCTCTCTCTCTCTCTCTCTCTCTCTCTCTCTCTCTGACAGACAGATAGGCATACAGACAAATATAATATACAAACAGACAGACATATTATCAGAAATATAGACGTATACAGACAAATAGGCGGAGACAAAATGGGCAAACAAACAGACATACACAGATAATCTTGTTTTCATTGTGACATAATAGGATAAAATAGTAGTAATAATAATAATAACTAACAATAGTAGTAGTAGTAGTAGTAGTAGTAGTAGTAGTAGTAGTAGTAATGATAATAATAATAATAATAATAATAATAATAATAATAATAATAATAATAATAATAATAATAATAATAGAAAAATGAAAATGCGAATTACTTGTTCACTTACTCATACTAACACAGTAACTCACTCATTCACTCACTCGCTCATAAACTAACGAACTAACTAACTAATTAACCAACCAACTAAGTAATTAAGTAACTAGCTCACTCACTCACTCATGACAATTAACTAACACAATACTTCATTACAAAAATTAATATTAAAACAGACCAATAGAAGACTGATAGATAGATGAGTAAATAGATGAATAAAATCTCCCTTTTAAATGAATAAAAATGAGGCGTGAAAGTCATGAGCGGCGGGATGAACCCATAGAGTTGAATGCAAAGTGCAGGATGAGTTTTGAGTGAATAAAAAATGAGGAAATGGGTAAATATGAGTGCGTGAGTGTCCGTCAACAATTGTGCTTGGGGGAATTAATAAGCTAGCGAGTGAATGGATGAATATGGAAGTGAGTTGGTTGGTGGGTGAGTGTGTGAGTAAATAAATAGAAAAAAAAATGAGTGTGTGTGGATGAGTGAGTGATTGAATGAGCGAGTGTGTGAGTGTGTGAGTGAATGAGTAAATGAGTGCATGAATGGATGAGTAAATGAGTGTGTGTGTGTGTGTGCGTGTGTGTGTGTGTGTGAGAGTGAGTGAGTGAGTGAGTGTGTGAGTGTGTGTGAGGTAAGCTTCTAAGGAAAACTGTACAAGACGTGTCTGTTATGGTGATGAGAGAGATAAGAGAGAAGGAGAAGGAGGAGGAGGAGGAGGAGGAGGAGGAGGAGGAGGAGGAGGAGGAGGAGGAGGGGATGTAAGAGGTGTCGGGAGAAAAGAAAGGAAGGAAAGAGAATTAGGTAAGCGGGAGGGAGAAGGAAATGAAAAGATGGAGGAAGAGGAGGAGGAGAATTGAGAATGAAAAATGAAAATTAAAAAGCAAGGCAAAGAAAAAAAAAGTAGGAGAAAGAGGAGGAAGAGAAAACGGAGAAGAATAAAAACAAAAATAAAAGAACGAAAGAGAGACAAAAGAGGAGTGGAAAAAACAATCCGAACGAGAGAGAGAGAGAGAGAGAGAGAGAGAGAGAGAGAGAGAGAGAGAGAGAGAGAGAGAGAGAGAGAGAGAGAGAGAAGAAACTACAGAGAAAATCTTTTACTTAATATTATACAAGTGAAGGAATTTAAACTGAAACACACACACACACACACACACACACACACACACACACACACACACACACACACACACACACACACAACACGCACGCCAGGCATAGATGAGTCAATAAAATAAGCAATAAAAGTCACAGAATGAGAAAGAAAGTAAAGTCATAAAGAGTACAAGTGATGGAAGTCTCTAATTTGGTAGTTACTTTACGGCCATTATGATTTATTTACTCTCTCCTGGGTGTGTTGGGTGAACTGCTGCTGTTGTTGTTGTTGTTGCTGTTACTTCTACTACTACTGCTATTACTACTACTACTACTACTACCTACTACTACTACTACTTATTATTACTACTATTCTTCTTCGTCTTCTTCTTCTTCTTCTTCTTCTTCTTCTTCTTCTTCTTCTTCTTCTTCTTCTTCTTCTTCTTCGTCTTCTTCTTCTTCTTCTTCTTCTTCTTCTTCTTCTTCTTCGTAGTAGTAGTAGTAGTAGTAGTAGTAGTAGTAGTAGTAGTAGTAGTAGTAGTAGTAGTACCATCATCAGTATTTAGCAGTAGTTATCTTTTTTTTTGTTTGTTTCTGTCTATCTTTATTTCTTTCTTTCTATTATGTTTTCTTTTCTATTTATTTATTTATTTATGTAATCTGTGTACTTTCTTAAAACTACTTGTACATTTAATCATGCGCTTTCACGCTTTTATATACTACTACTACTACTACTACTACTACTACTATTACTACTACTACTACTAACAATAATAATAATAATAATAATAATAATAATAATAATAATAATAATTATAATGATACCACCATCACCATCATTACTACTATCACCATCACTACCGCTACCATCACCACCATCACCACCACCACCACTACTACCACTACCGATACACTATATATGGTACGAAATAAAGAAGGATGCATAATTAACAACGATATAAAAACAATGAGAATAATATGGCTAATGAACCAGAAAAAAAAGAGGGAAAAAAGAGGAAGGAAAAGAAAGAAAACAACAGCATGATTATAATTTCCCCGGTAACATGATGAGGAAAGAAAAGGCTGTAAAGTTTTTAAGCCGTGTCTTGTTTGGCGGGAGAATGGAGAGAGAGAGAGAGAGAGAGAGAGAGAGAGAGAGAGAGAGAGAGAGAGAGAGAGAGAGAGAGAGAGAGAGAGAGGGAAAGGGGGAAGAAAAAAAAATCAAATAATGAGTTTACAAAAATTCTCTCTCGCGAGGTAAACATTGAGCGTTCGTTATTGCCAGTACATAAAAAAAAAAAAAAGTCTTACAAACTTATCACCGCCCGCTCAGCTCTCATTATTGCTATCTGATATAAAACTGAGCTTTCTTTCTTCATTTTTTTTACGTCTATATCGTTCCCACGAACCACCGGGGAGCGGCAGCGGCAGCAGGAGTCTTTCTAAAGTCAAAATCAATGTAGGGAGTGAGTGCCGCTCGCTAACGTGTACTCGTATAGGCTAGCCAGGGCGAAAAAGATCAGTGTTGTCTGGGCTGCGGGAGGGAGAGGATGTCCGCCGCCGCTCCCAGCCTCCGCCCCATGTGTCGCTCCGCCGTGTGTGTATTGAAAGGACCCGCCGCCGCTCTACGCTGATAATGATATTCGATGTTCAATGCGATAAGTGTGTGAACTTCCGACACGTATCGCCCCGGATGTTTATATTTGCCATTCCTTTCGGGTTGTGAATTTAATTTTGATCGAAAATTTTGATTTTTTCTTTTGTTTTTATGGGTAGAAAATTGTGGATTTTTGAGAAAAGATAAATATGCTGGTTCATGTTTACTGGGGTATTTTTTTCTTAGTGTTTTTTTTATTTGTGTTTTGTTGAGAATAATGAGAATGTTGCCATGGTGAAGTGGGTGTCACTGAAAATTGTTTTGAAGTTCATGGAAAGACATATTCTAACGGGATTTTTGTTTATATTGTTTGTGTTGTTGATATATTTCTTTGCTTGGCGTGATTGTGTGCTGCGAATGTTGTCGTCATGTATTAAATGTAGCTGAAAATTAATCTGAAGAAATAGAGCGGATTTTAAAAAAAAAATGTATTTTATCAATATTCTTCACGTGTTCTGCGTGATCACAAGTTATCGCAGCGAAGTGAAAGAAATAACATGTTCACTGCATTGCTTACTTCCGGAAATCAACCGTATTTTTTATTTTGTCTTTGCAATTTTAGATTATTCAGAAACTTCAAAAAGAATTAGCGTTTTATTATTACTTTTTTATATTATTATTACCACTATTTTCCTGTTCTGTCTTTCGGTTACCATGAATGTAATGAAGAGTTCTGTCTGTCGCAGCGAAGTGAAAATTACTGAAATGTATTTGAAATTTGTACCAAAGAAATAGCGGGAAGGGTCTTTCCTTCACTCATTCATTTATTTATCTTTCATTTGTTTCTGTACTACTTGTGACCACAATCGCAGTAAAATAAAGAAAAAAGAACACTGAAAAAGTATTCGAATTTTTTACCACGTTAAGAATAGCACGCTCCTTCCATCATCACTAATGTGTCACTATTTTATTCTTATTGCATTATCATCACCACAATCGCAGTGAATGAAAAATAAATACATGAATAAATATATGAATAAATAAAAGAAATACTGTAAAGAAGTATTCGAAAAATTTTACTACGTTAGAAATATCACGTTTCTTCTATAATCAGCTATTTATTATCACTGTACTCCTTGTTCCCCTATCATGACCGTAATCCCAGTGAAAAAAATAAATAAATAATAAATAAAATAAATAAAGAAGTATTGGTAAAAAGCATACGAAATTTTTGTAACGTTCGAAATAACACTTTTCTTGTCATAATTTATCTATTATTATTATTTTATTCCTATTTCATTTACCATGACCACAATCGCAATGAAAATAAAGAAAAACGAAAAGTAGAAATATTAAAAGAAAAAAAAATCACTCGGAAAACTTTTATCACGTTAGAAATACCACCGCCATCATCATACATTCACTATTATTATATTCCTATTTCACTTATACCACTATCATCATAAAAAAAAAAAAAAAAATGAAATCTTTTCTACGTTAAAAAAAAAGCATAATTTTCTCCTTCAATCGCCAAGCGTGCGTTTATTCACTCTTCATTTTCTTCAGCGTGACTCGTGAACGTTACCTATCCCAGTGAAGTGCGTGAGTGAAATAGTGTGCGTGCGTGAGAGCGCGTTCGTGTCTCGTGCACTGATTGGGCGGTTAAGGGAGGACTGCACGGCGCTGATTGGCTGATTGCTCGTGAGTGGGGGAGAAGATACCAGCCTGTTGAACCGTAACCGTACCCGTAGTATTCCGGTCACGGCCACGGATGTAAACAAGAGGAGGAAAAGGAGGAAGAGGAGGAGGGGTGATAACAGTTGGGGGATGAAGGAATAAGTGAATAATGAAAGGAAGGAAGGAATGAGGGAAGAGAAAAGGGTAAGGAGTTTTTATTTTCATTCATTTCTTTTATTGTATTTGTTTGTTTGTTTTATTTTCTGTTTGCTTGTCTGTTGTTGTTATTGATGGTAGTGGTGGTGGTTTTGTGTTGAGGGAGGGAATGGAGAGCAGGTGATAGCGGTGAAGAAGTAGGAATAGAATAACTGAACAAAGATAGGAAAAAAAAAATAAGGAATGAAGGAAGGAAGGAAGGAATAATGAACAGTAGGTCAGAAATTTAGATCTTGCATGAATAATTTTCCCTTCTTTTCTTTCTCTCTTTTGTTTCTTAAGTATTTTTGTATGTGAAGGAAAGAGAGAGAGAGAGAGAGAGAGAGGAGAGAGAGAGAGAGAGAGAGAGGAGAGAGAGAGCGAGAGAGAGAACTGATGGGTGAAATAAATGAGTATGTAAAAGAATGAAGGAAGAAAAGAGAATGAAACATTTCGCCTTTGTATTTTTCTTTTGTTTTCTTCCACTTTGTTTAAAAACCTAGAGACGAAGAGAGGAAGAAGACGAAGGGAGGCATAACAGTGAGGAGGAAGGAGTAATTGAATAAAGGGAGGAAGGAAGGGAAAGGAGGAAGAAATAAGAGCAAGAATTTTAAGTTTTGCAGGTTTTTTCTTCTTTTTTTTTTGTGTTTCGTTTTCTTTTTCTTTTCTTGTTTTCAATATATTTTTCTTAATTTTATCGTGGTTTTCTTTTCCTCGTTTTTTCTTTTACTTTACTTTATCTTGTTTTTATCTTTATTCTGTTTTTTAACTTTTTTCTTTTCTTACTTTCCAAATTTTGTCTTGTTTTATCTTTATAATGTTATTTTTCTTATTTTTGTCTTCTTATCGTTTTTTCTTTATCTTGTTTTTTTCTTTTTTGTTATCTCCTTTTTGTTTTTGTTTTGTTTTCTTGTTTTCTTTATCTTGTTCTTATCCTATTTTCTTTATTTTATTCTACATTATTTTCTTTTCTAATGTTGTCTTCTTTTTTTCTCTTTTATATTCTTTTCTTTTACTTTACTCTCTTAAAATGAAATAAAGAACATGAGAAAAGGAAAAGATGAAGAAGAGAGGACGGTAAGAGGAAACACTAGGAAGAGGACTGATATTAGTCAAGAATTATAAGGAAAGGACGCGAAAATTAAGAGGAAAAATGAGAAGGGGGAAAAAAGAAGGGAAGTAATAAGGGTGATAATAGTGGAGATGAAGGAATAATTGGAATAAGAAGAAGGAAAGAAGCAAGGACGCAGGAATCATTATTATTAGTTTTTTCCTTGAGCTGAAGAAAAAGAGAGGAAGGAAAGAGGAAGAAATGGGAGAGAATAGATGAAAAGAGGAAAGAGGAAAAATAAGAGAATATAGAGAAGAAATGAAAAGAAGAAAGAGGAAGACAGGGAGAGAGAAGAGATAAAAGGAAAGAGAATTGATGAAAAAGAGAGAAAAATAGGAAGAAAGGGAGCAAAGAAGTAAAAAAGATGAGAGGAAAAGAAAAAAAGAGGAAGAAAGGAGAGAGATGATAGATGAAAAGAAGAAAGATAAAAGAAAGAAGAGACGATAAGAGAGAGAATAGACAGATGAATTAGAAGAAAGATAGGAAAAGAAAGAGGGGGAAGAGGGAAGGGAAAAATGAAAAGAGGAAAGACAAGAAAGAGAAAAAGACCAAAAAAGAGGAGTTGAAAAAGACACAATAAAAAATAAAAGACCAGTAAAAAGAAGGAAAGGAAAGAAGGTAAAGAAAGAAAAAAAGTAAAGTGAAAATAGACCAAATAAAAAAAATAAAAAAAGAAAAAGGAATAGGAAGAAAGTAAAAATGGATGGAGAGGAGAGGGAAAAAAAGATAATGAGAGGAAACAGAGGATAAAAATAAGGAGAAAGAATAAAAAATACTAATGAACACAAAGCAACCATTAAGAAAAGAGGAACAAAAAAAGGAGCAAAAAGTAAAAATAGAGAGGGAAGGAAAGATAAATGAAGAAATAGAGAAAACATGAGATGGAGAAAGAGAAAAAATGTAAAAAGAATAACAGGAAAATAATAAATAAAACAAAGGAAACATGAACAAATAGGAGAAGAGAGAGAGAGAGAGAGAGAGAGAGAGAGAGAGAGAGAGAGAGAGAGAGAGAGAGAGAGAGAGAGAGAGAGAGAGAGATAATAATAGAACATGTGAAATAATGAAATGAAGAATAAGAAAATAAAATAATTGCAAAATTACTAAAAAAAAAAAAGAAAAAAAATAAATAGGGAAGAGAAGAGAGCAATAAATAAAGTAAATATACATAAATAGCAGTACGGGAAAAAAAATATGACAAACAGAAAAATGAAGGAGATAAAAAACAAAAACAAAAAAACAAGAACTCAAAATAATCTAGACGAATAAAAGAAAAACCGAAAAAAAAAATAGAATGGAAAAATAAGTAAGAGAGAGAGAGAGAGAGAGAGAGAGAGAGAGAGAGAGAGAGAGAGAGAGAGAGAGAGAGAGAGAGAGAGAGGACAAACAGAGCAGCAATCAGCAAAGGCAGACATGTTTACTTGCAACTCACTCCCTCCCCTCTCACCTCCCCTCACCTCCCCTCACCTCCTCTCATCCCCCCTCATCCCCCACCTCAGCCCCCCTCGCTACCTGTAATTAGTACCTGTGTGGGAGGAGGGGACGGCTTTTTTGACCTGACTTTGACCCCCCTCCCCCTCTTACCTGGCTTGCTCTGTTCATGATCCCTAGGAAGACCAATTTTACCTGTACTGATTAGAGTTATCTGTCTTTTTTTTTTTTCTTGATGTACTGCAGTTTTTACTCCTAGATTGTTTTTTTTGTCTCTCTCTCTCTCTCTCTCTCTCTCTCTCTCTCTCTCTCTCTCTCTCTCTCTCTCTCTCTCTCTCTCTCTCTCTCTCTCTCTCTCTTTTCTTCCCGTAATTACCTATGGGTTTTCTTTAGACAATTTTGGTACTAGTCTTTTCATTGTTTCGTAAGTTAGAAAAGTCGAGATCAGCTTTCTTTTGTTTCTTTTGTTTCTTTTTTTTTGGGGGGGGGGGAGAGGGAGAAAGATTATTGCATTTTTTCTCAATTATCTAGGGATTTTTTGTATTATTATTATTTTTGTACTACACTTTCTTAAATTGTTTTGTAGCATAGGAAAGACAATATTGACTTTCTTTTTTTTTTTTTTTGTCGTACTTTTTTTTTCTGTTCTCATAATTACCTAGAGGGTTTTTTTCCTTAGACAGTTTTGTACCGCGCTGTAATGAATTGTTATATAGCTTAGAAAAGACTTTTTTTTTTTTTTTATGCAGGAGGGGAACCGGCAAAGGCCAACAAAATTAAAAGAAAAAAAAAATAGATAAAGGCCTACTGAGGTGCCAGTCCCCAAAGAGTCAGAAACGATCGTCAAAAATTAAAGGATAGGTGTCTTGAAACCTCCATCTTCAAAGAGTTCAAGTCATAGGAAGGAGGACAAACAGAAGCAGGCACGGAGTTGTAGCGTTTACCTTCTTTACTTTCTTGTTTTCTGTTCTGTCATTACATTTCTTCTTTCATAACAATATGGAGCTTTTTTTAGACACTTTTACTGCAGTCTCTTGAGCTGTGTTGTAGCTTAGACAAAACAAATTTAATTTCCTTTTCCTTCTTATTCTCCTCGTTGTCAATATTTTTTTTTCTCATAACCAGATAAAGCTTCTCTTTTTTTTTCAGACATTTTTTGTTTTGTTTTGCAGTCTTTTAAATTATCTTGTAGCTTAGAAAAGACAAAATGAACTTCCATTTTCCTCTTACTCTCTTCTGTGTCAATACATTTTTTTTTCTGATAATCCCGTAAGTTTTTTCAGCATTTACTTTTATTTTTATTTTTATTTATTTATTTATTTTTTTTGTTCTGCAGTCTTTGAAATCGTCTGGCAGCTTAGGAAAGACAATATTACCCTTTTATTTTTATCTTTTTAAAAATTTTTTTCTCTGTTAATGCAATTTTTATTTTTATTTATTTATTTATTTATTTTTATTTACAGTGAATGTCAACAAAGGACGTCTGTAGGTGTAAGAAGAATTAACCTTACCTGACCTTACCTCCTCTCTTATATCGTGTTTTGAGTCATGTGACCTTTTTTTGAACTTTTGACCTCTTGCGCTGTGAATTGTATTTTTTTCTGCTTCTTTTGTATTTGTCTTCTTCTTCTTCTTCTTCTTCTTCTTCTTCTTCTTCTTCTTCTTCTTCTTCTTCTTCTTCTTCTTCTTCTTCTTCTTCTTCTTCTTCTTCTTCTTCTTCTTCTTCTTCTTCTTCTTCTTCTTCTTCTTCTTCTTCTTCTTCTTCTTCTTCTTCTTCTTCTTCTTCTTCTTCTTCTTCTTCTTCTTCTTATTATTATTATTATTATTATTATTATTATTATTATTGTTATTGTTATGCTGCTTATGTAGTTTTGGCAAAATTTTGTCCATGTTGGTTAATTTTTTGTCTGATGTATTTCATATTTCCTTGTTATATTTCGTATTATTTGCTGATTTTTCTTCTTATTTAATATTCACTGTTTGCTTGTTTATCGTGAATTTACTTACGTATATATTTGTTATCATTTCGTCTTACTATTTTTGTTATTTATTTATTTATTTATTTATATTTTTTTTACTACCTCTTAAAACACATTCGGACTTAATTATAACTTCTGACTTTACCTAACCTTACCTGGCTCGACCTAACCTAACCTAACCTCACATAACCTCACCTAACCTCACCTGACTTTAGCTAAACCTACCTAACCCCAAGTAACCTCACCTGAGCTCACACAACCTTATCTAACCCCACCTAACCCTACCTAACCTCACCTGATCCCCACCTAACCTTACATAACCCAACATAACATCAGATAACACGTATATAGCACACATATAACACCCCCGTGACTCATCTGACCTTACTTGACCTGTGACCTCTTGTGCAGTGACCTGTGACGGCCTGACCTTTCCCCGTCGCGTGCTGCAGCCTCCTATAACACAACTGGCGTCACCTTCACCTTCGCCTCTCCGTGCCTTGTCTTCATATACCAACTCCTCAATACCCGATTCTGACCGCACGCACCCCAGCCTCGCTAAGCACGTCGTGACCTAGCCTGACCGCGCCCCACCTCGCCTTGTTTAAAATTGGGTCGGTCTTTCTCTGTCCTAGCGTGACCTTGCCTCCCTCCCTCCCTCCCTCCCTCCCTTTTCAGTTGATTTATGTTCATTTCAGTGAGATTGGTAGTGACTTAAGTTGGGTTAGTTAACGAGTGTGGTAATTCGATAGTTTGGCCTTGTTTGGTTTGGTTATTTTATCTATTTATTTGTTATATTTTATTTTTACTGTATTTTATTTATTTATTTATTTATTTATTTATTTATTTATTTATTTATTTTCATTATGTTTTTATGTGTGTCTCTTTCTTTCTTTGTCTTCTTTTTTTTTTACTTCCTTCTTATTTCTTATTTGCTTCTTCTCTTCCTTTACTTACTTCCTTCCTTTTGTTTCTTTTTTGTCTTCTTTTTTACTTCCTTCATCTTATTTCTTATTTGCTTTTTCTCTTCCTTTACTTACTTCCCTTCTTTTGTTTGAGCTGGTTATTTTTATTTGTTTGTTTGTCTGTCTTTCTGTATTTCCCTGTTCCTTCTCTGCTCTTCTCCCCTTCCTCCTTTATTTGTCATTTCTTTTCTCACTTCTTCTAGTTCTCATTCTTTGTCTTTTACACTCCTCTTCCTTCTTTTAACGTCTCTTCTCTTCTCTTTTTCTCTTTCTCGTCCTTCTTACGACGCCTTATGACCTCCTTGTTGATCTCTCTCTCTCTCTCTCTCTCTCTCTCTCTCTCTCTCTCTCTCTGCCTCTCTCTCTCTCTCTCTCTCTCTCTCTCTCTCTCTCTCTGGCCTCCTATCCCTAATTTTCCCTCCTCTTTCATCTCACCACTCTTCTCTTCCCTCTTCCTCCTCCCTCTTACCTCTCCTCTCCAACACTCCCTCTTCCATCTTTCTTACTTTATTCCCTCTACTTCATTTCCCCGCTTACTTTTCCCTCTCGCCTCTTCCTCCTCCCTCCACTTTCTTCTCTATTATTCCATTTCACTTCTCCCTTCCTTTACTTATTTTTTTCGTCACTGCTTCATTTTGCTCTCAGTTTCGTAGAAGTGTGAGGAAGATGGAGGAAGGGAAGAGGGGGAAGATGATGATGATGAGAAAGACGAAGAGAAAGAAAGGAGGTGAAATTAATTATTGTCTGTTTCGTTTTATTTATTTATTTATTTATTTTTTCTTTTGTTTTGTTTTAATGTGTTCCCAGTGGTTTTGGTGCATCGGGTTTAAAGATAAGTTATGTGGCTACGCACTGTACTTGTTATTGCAATGATGTGTTTTGGTGGTTTTAAAAAGATCACTGTATTCATTTCTTCATTTCGTGTTTTGGTGTGGATGTAGTGGTGGTGATGGTGGTGGTATTGTGATTAATGTTGTTGTTGTTGTTGTTGTTGTTGTTGTTGTTGTTCTTATTATTTTCTTGTTCTTGTTCTTCTTGTTCTTCTTGTTCTTCTTGTTCTTGTTCTTATTCTTATTATTATTAATATCTCGTATTGCTCCATTTCTCTATTATTTTTTCAAGCATGCATATTAGCTTATGAATACAAAATAAACTTTTTTTTTTTTATAACAGCTTTCACCTTCATTTCCTATCCTAGTATACTAATGCTAATACCAATACATATATACTTAATTCTTAT
>NC_087161.1:6245000-6250000 GCF_035594125.1 Scylla paramamosain
TGTATAACAGGCTGCAGGGAAAATTAATATGGCATTTCAAGTGTACTTTCAGATTCTAGTGATAGTTTGACCAGGATTCTGCATCGAAGGGAAGAAAAAAAAAAAAAAAAACCGACGAATCTTCTCTGTGGCCCTTGAAAACAGTCCTGATGAGAGAATAATGCGTTTAAATCTCTAACAGCTGCGATCTCTCTTTCCTTACATTCAGAACAATAGGGAAAAAAAGTTGTACTATGGACTTAGAATTAAAAAAAAGTAAAAAAAAAAAAAAAAAAAAAAAAAAAAAAAAAAAAAATATATATATATATATATATATATATATATATATATATATATATATATATATATATATATATATATATATATATATATATATATATATATATATATATATATATATATATATATATATATATATATATATATATATATATATATATATAAGAAAAAAACTGTAAGAGCGAGAGAATAGATCGCATTTTACATTTCTTCACTCTACAGAACAAGTTAGAATTTAGTATTTATATTTATTTATTTATATAGTATTTATATTTAGTATTTATATAAATAAATAAATAAATAAGAATTAAAATAAATAAATAAATGAAGAAACGCCTTCATATGTGTAGGCAACAATTTGTAGATAATCATGGGAAAAAAAAGTTTAACAGTGAAAGAGCTAAAAAAAAAAAAAAAAATGCTTTCAAAATAGGTGCAAGCTTTATAGCCAGACTGGAGCTTTCCTCCTCCCGGCCCTACCCTCCAGCTTAATAATATAATGCTCATCTATTGCTACTCACTCTGGTATCCTGAAACGCCTTGCTCTTTCACCACGACTGTTTTCAAAGGCCACAGAGATGATTAGCCGGGTTCTCTCGAGTGTTTCTCCTGTTAATAACATAGAAATCTTGCTTATTTGTCACAAGAACCGAAAAAAAAGAATAAAAGATTAAATCCCTTAACAAAACAAACGTAACTGTAACTAAAGTGTTTTGAATGCAGTGGAGGTGCGGTGAAGTGTTGCAGAATGTGGTGCTCAGCCCAGCCCTTCCCTTCCCTCCCCTTGCCTCAGCCTGCCTACCCCCGCCGCTAATGAACCGTGCAGGAGGCATACCCAGCCCCTCTCTGTCCGCTGTCATGTACTAATGCGTGGTAGTGATGTGATATTTCTTTTATATTGTGCTTGTCTAAACTGGCCTGCGTATGTCTAAACGAAGTTGTTGTTGTTGTTGTTGTTGTTGTTTTTGTTGTAATTACCAGCTTCATCATCATCATTATCATCATCATCATCATCATCATCATCATCATTCTTCTGGTTCTTGTCCTTTTTTTCCTTGTTCTTTTTCTTATTCTGTTGTTGTTGTTGTTGTTGTTGTTGTTGTTGTTGTTGTTGTTATTTCTTTACTCCTGTACTTATTTTGCTAGGTAAGTAAATAAGTAATTATAAGCAAGGCTTTTAATTTATTCTATTTGATTTTATACGAGGCTTTGTTACGTGACTATTTTAGTAATGGTCTAAACTGGAGTAAATCTAAACAGCTGAAAATTTAATAGACATACGAACTGGGCTTCAGATAAACACCTCGACATTTGACAGCCTTCGTTACATATCTAAACAGATCATTAATATCATTAGGCTTCGTTACCAACAGACAATTAATTCAGTACTACTGACTGTATTATTCACTGCCCATTATCCTTTAATTAATAACCTTTCACTGCCAGTTTTTTTTTTAAATTTTATTTATTTATTTATTTTTTTTTTAATTTCTTTTCGCAATCACCAACACCTTACACATGTATTCTTGTGTTACAGACTTGTTTCAGTAGCATTACGGAATATAAATAAAAATATAATCTGTTATCTCTCCTTTTCTCCGTGTGTTTCTTCAAGCAGTTTTTTAACAGCGCTCTGAAGTTGGAACGGATGACCGTGGCACTAAGAGGGCCGACAGCTCACAATATCAATGGCGGGATGGTGCGAAAGATATTAGAGTTATCGTGTCCCTGGCAGGGTTGTTATAAATGTCCTCTCATCGCCCGTAGAATTACGACCAATAACATTCTCCACAGTGGCCCTAATATATAATTATATGTGCCTCCTATTGAGAAACCATTAGTGTCACGTGTCGGGCCGTAACACAGTTTTGGCGGGAGAAATAAATATAAGCGAAATAATGTACGTACGACAATTTTCATTAAAAGCTATAAATTTTGGCAGTAGAAAATTATGTATAGAATAAGAAATCTATAGAATAATATCTGTTGGATAAAAATTTAGGAGGGAAAATTAGGTAATATTTATGAAGAGAATGAACAACTATTACTTCCTATAGAGATATCAACTGAGCAAAAAGAAAGAAAAAAAAAACAGCAAATATATATACCAACTTCCATAAATAATACATATACAAGAGAGAGAGGAAAATATATACACAAATAAGGAAATATAGAAAATAAAAAAAATATATAAATAACAAACAATTGTGCAGAATATGATGTAACCCAAGTGTACGATAACCACCGCTGCCTACGATATCAACCCCGAATCCTTCCCTCCTTCCTTTCGCCACGTGGTCTTTGTTTACATTCGTGCGTCGCCGGGTAAAGCTCACATACCACATTATTATACCAGTGCTAGCGCGTCCCCTCATAACCCCTTCATTCCCACGTCATACCGCAGCGAGGAGAGGTGTTGAGGAAGCCTGCGAGTGCTATAGTGCCCTGAAAGTGAAAGAAATAAGAGGTGGAGGAGCGGGAGAGTGCGGTGATTGGCGTGGCCTTGAGGTAGTGACGGCGGTAAACTGAAAGAAAGGCCTGTCACTGGTCTCGTGAAGTGTGTGTTTGTGTGTACGTGTGTCAAGTCCCCTACTGTTCCTGCTAGTCCTGCTGAGTGCTGGCTGTGGCTATGCTGCGAGGATTACCACTACTATTACTACATCTACTGCTGTTGTTCCTGCTGCTGCTGCTTTTTTGAGGCCATAAGGTAATGTACCTCTTGTTTTGTTGTTTTTCGTGATTATTTTTTTTTTTTTGTATAAGGCGGAGAGAGTCTGGCCAAGGACTACAAAATGGCAGGGAAAAAAAAAAAAAGCCTGTTGAAGGTGCCAGTCACCAAAAAGTATAGCCAAAAGGGCTATTCAGAGAAGTGTCGTGAAATCATCATGAAAGAGTTCATCAAGTGGATAATATTGAAGTAACATAAACGTTACTGTCCGAGGGCAGAGTTAAGCTAGGTTTCGATCAATTCAGTTCATTAATTTCATTGTTAATCCTTTCTTAGCGTAAATAACGATAAAAAAAATCACAAAATAAGTAGGCTAGATTTATTTCCTTGAAAGCTGTTCAAGTCATAGAAATACAGAATCAAGCATGGAGTTCCACAGTTTTTAGATCACTTAGTATAGTTGTTAGCTGTACTGGCTGCTACTTTGCTATCACTGTGCGTAAGGTCGTAAATGTTATTATGATCAGAACGTTTATGGGTGCGTGTCAGGGGCGCCAGTGTTACCATTATCATCATGTTGTGGAGTGTACGTGTCTGTGTGCGCGGGACGTGAGGAGCCTGTCTTCCTGTGAGGGATCGCCGCCTTCCTCACCTGTTGCCGCTGCCCTCGTTCCGGTTGGGTTTAAATGTTGTTATAAACTCTCTCTCTCTCTCTCTCTCTCTCTCTCTCTCTCTCTCTCTCTCTCTCTCTCTCTCTCTCTCGTTGCTTCTGTGATATTTTATCATGTTTCCCCCCTCTTTGAACTACACTTTACCAATAATTTTGCTTTATTATATTTTATTTTTTTCTCTGAACTACTTTTCCTTAATATTTTTTGATTCGCGGTGCCTTAATCACAGGTAACCCCGCCGTTGTGGTGTCTTATATCAATCACCACGACTGTACATAATGCTGGAATTGCCGCTTTTATCATTACGTATTGTGTATTTTATCATCGCTGTGTGTTAGACTGCCAGTATTATTATTATCGTATTATATTATTTTATACACATTTTTTTTTTTCAGTACGTAAGTGTATTGTCAGCATCATTATGTGTGTGTGTGTGTGTGTGTGTGGTGATGCGAGTGTCAGCAGCATATGCTATGTTTACGAGTGCACGTAAATAAAAGAGCAGGGCATTATCATTACGGGGATGAGTGGTCATAATAACACACGAGCCAGCAGTGCCCTGTGTCGCCTCGGGTCAGCAAGACGCGCCTACACACACACACACACACACACACACACACACACACATCATAATACTAAACCAGCAACGCGTCAGCTCATGTTATACCGTTATTATTACTAAATATGAGAGAGAGAGAGAGAGAGAGAGAGAGAGAGAGAGAGAGAGAGAGAGAGAGAGAGAGAGAGAGAGAGAGAGAAGTAGCAGCAGCATCCTTATTGAATTATGTAGTCAAGATCGTCGCAATATTATATACATTCACCAGCTGTCCTTTACAATAATACTTGAGAAAATTTGATACACCTGCTTTGCTCCTTTTTACAAATCACTGACGCACACAAGCCTGCCTGCCTCCCAGCACCACCACCACCACCACCACTTGATCTAAACGAGAGGAGCGGAGTTGTACAGATTAATCAGGAATAATAGGGAAGAGTAACCTGCAACTACACTGCTCGCCACGAAGAGACTGCAGTTAGAGGGAGGGTGAAGCCACGGGAGATAGCAGTAATGATATAATGAACTACCGGAGTGTGTTGTTAGGCGCTTATTTAATTGGTGGCTCGTCTCCTGCCATCGTGCTGTTTCGGGTCTCAGAATCTGTCACTTAGTGTTACGAGAAACGGGTTCAAGTGATGATGGTGGTGATTATGATGATGGTGATGACTTAACGGCGGGGTATTATAACAGGTGTGCGTGTGTGCGTGCGTGTAGGTCCGTGTGTGTGTGTATATATGTGTGTGTGTCTGGATGGCTGTGATTATTATTGGTGCCTGAAAATTCTCAACTGCAGCAACGTAAAAATTATAAAGGTATTGGATCG
>NC_087161.1:6265000-6277500 GCF_035594125.1 Scylla paramamosain
TTTATTTATTTATTTATTTATTCACTTGTTTATAGTGAAGGAAGGTAGACCTAAAGGTAAAAAAAACAAGGCCAGAAAAAAGGGCCCGCTATTTGTCTCTCCCATAGAAGAAAAAGAGGGAAAACTAAAGAACACCCACTTGTTTGGCTCGTCATTGGTTCGTGTTCTGAATGTGAAAGTTTGAATGTCTTTTTTTTTCTGGTAAGTGTTGAAGTGCCTAAAGATCTGGGTATTTCTTTTTATCTATCTTTTTATTTATTTGTGTTGTGATGGTGTGATTCTACTACTACTACTACTACTACTACTACTACTACTACTACTACTACTACTACTACTACTACTACTACTACTACTACTACTACTACTACCACTACTACCGATACTAATGTAATGGGTATAGAGAAACAGTTAACACAAATCAATATTTTATTATCGATGAAGTCAACATAATGCAGACATACAAGATAGCTCGAGAAAACAATGAATATATACAAAAAACAATCCTTACGATATTATCTATAGGTAAAGGTAACATATAACCATCACACAAGACAGCTCACTAAGGAAGAAAAGAATATTCTGTATACAAAAGCAATATTTAGTATCAGTGTAAACCTAACCATGCTTTTTGTAGTAAAGTTCGCACGTGTAAAGGTGTCTGATGCTGTGATGCCATATTGAGCAGTGTGTGTGACAAAAAATAAATAAAAATAAATAAATAAATAAAAAAATTAAAATAAATAAAAAATAAGATAAAAATAAAAATAAATAAATAAATAGATTAGTAAATAAATAAAGAAATAAATAAATAAACGAAAATAAGTAGTGAAACTGAAAATGAAAACAAGAAAATAAATCAAATAAAAATGTACAAATAAAATAAACTGTAGAAATAAGAAATGAGGAATGAAAATATGTAGTATAATGTCATGCAAACCCTGTATAAATACAGGGTTTGCATGACTTTGAACCCAGCTGATTAGTTTCTTAATATTTACGTTATTTTACTCCTTCCTGTACGTCTTGCTCTCTCGCTCCTGCACCATCCTGCTCCCCCGCTCCTCCCGTCGCCTGTGCTCCTCCAGTCTTCTGTAGCGTCGTATCTGATCCTCCCTCCTCCTCCTCTCCTCCTCGTCCCGCCTGAACCACCCCTCCACCTGCTCCACCTTGCGCCGCGTCCACTCCGCCGTCTCTCTCTGCTCCTGCCGCCGCTGTGCTTCCCTCCTCTCCTCCTCCTCTCCTTGCTTCCTCCTCTCCTGCTCCCATTGCTTCTCTCTCCTAGTCTCCCTCGCCATCTCCGTGGCCAGTATCCTGGCCTCCCTCGCCTCTCTGTCCAGCCAGGCCAGCAGCCTCCGCCGCCTCAGTGTGTCCTGCAGGTGCTGCCGCTTCGCCCGCTGCCTCGCCACTCGCTCTTTGTCCTCCTGTCTTCGTCTCCGCAGCCACTCCTCCGCCCTTTGCCGCCGCCTCCTCTCGTTTTCTTCCTTCTGCCTCTTTAGCCACTGTTCTCTCTTTCTTTGCCTTTTTTCCTCTTCCTGCGTCGCCTTCTCCTTCCTTCGCCTTTCCTTCATTTCCTCCTCCCTGCCTCTGTGCCTTGTGGCTTTCTGCTCGCCGCCCTCCTGAGCACGGCACAGAGCCTGGAAGGTTGCTTGCAGCTCTTGAAACCTGGCCGTGGCGCCCTGGGCATCATGGAGGTTCTTGTCGGGGTGCAAGGCGAGGGCCCTGCGGCGGTACGCCCTCCGCATCTCCTCGAGGGTTGCGTCGCGCGCCACGCCCAGCTCCGCGTACAGGTCGCAGCGGCACATGGGCATGCTGGTGTGCGCTTACTGGAGGAGTGCAGCACGCTGGGGCGCCGCGTGTTCAGGCGCGTGTACTGTGTCAGGGAGTGGCGGTAGTGAGGATGCGTGGCGGCGTGCCGGGCCGTGGTGCTTGACGCCGCGGCGTGTCCACTACAGGCGCCGAGGACCTGGGACACTCTCTCTCTCTCTCTCTCTCTCTCTCTCTCTCTCTCTCTCTCTCTCTCTCTCTCTCTCTCTCTCTCTCTCTCTCATCGTTACTTTAGGTGTTACTACTATTAGTATATACTCTATTAACTATTATTACTGCATTACTACTATTACCGCCATAACAACTCTGTCACTGCTGTATAACTCTACCACCACTGATGTTCTGTCCGCACTATTATTTCTCCATTACTCCATTACTCTGCTCCTCCATTGCTCTCCTACTGCTCTAAGAATTACACCGTTACTACCATTACTACTCGTCAAACTATTACCCAACGCTTATGCTGTCAGATACACAGGCATGCGGTGTCGGTACAGGTGTGACAGGTACAGGTGAGACAAGGGGCCAGGTAGAGAAGTGCAGGGGAGGAGATGCAGGTAAGGAGCAGTGAAGGTGAAAAGAGGTGTTGCTCCTGCCCATAATTTCAATCAGGTGCAGCTTTCCTAGTGGCCAAATCACCCCACAAACTACCGTAACTAGGTAAAGAGGGAGGAGGAGGAGGAATGATAATAAAAATGTCATCCGTGGACTCATAATAAGCGGGGAGAGAGAGAGAGAGAGAGAGAGAGAGAGAGAGAGAGAGAGAGAGAGAGAGAGAGAGAGAGAGAGAGAGAGATGGAGGGCTGTGGAAGGGATCAGCATTACAGAACATTAGTTAAGGGAT
The DNA here is from genome assembly GCF_035594125.1 of Scylla paramamosain. Lineage (NCBI taxonomy): Eukaryota > Metazoa > Arthropoda > Malacostraca > Decapoda > Portunidae > Scylla > Scylla paramamosain. The sequence continues at coordinate 6,267,669 of NC_087161.1, forward strand.
GTCTGACTAGAAGGAGGAGGAGAAGGACGAAGAAGAAGAGGAAGATGAGGAGGAGGGAGAAGAAAAGGTGTGTTTAAAGACAAGATAGAAGAGAGAAGAAGCTGGGCAGGAGCAGGAAAGGATGAGGTGTGAGGAGGAGGAGGAGGAGGAGGAGGAGGAGGAAGAAGAGGAGGAGGAGGAGGAGGAGCGTTAGTTGGGGGTGTGCTTGAGGTGAAGTATAGCGATTCTAATGCCAAGTAATACCACCATCACCTCTTCTCTTCATAAACTCCTCCTCCCATGGCACCCCTCCACCCCCCGCCCTCCCCCCACCGCAAAATTTACATGCATAATATTAGCGTTAGGTTGAGTCCCGCCTGACGTTCGCTTGCACCTCGCTCTCTCGGATGGTTTGCTTGGATGGTTAGTGGTGTGTGTGTGTGTGTGTGTGTGTGAGGTGGAAGTCTGCGAAGTCTCGTGAGAGGAGAGGAGAGGAAAGGGGAGGGAGGCGGTAAATGTTGTTGGCTCTCTCTCTCTCTCTCTCTCTCTCTCTCTCTCTCTCTCTCTCTCTCTCTCTCTCTCTCTCTCTCTCTCTCTGGCTTCGTCGCTCATCATAGTTGTTTTTGATGTGTTTACTTGTTTGATTTTCATGTTTTTATATTTTATCTGTTGACATATTTACTGGCAATTCATTTATCTGTGTGTTTATATATTTATTCTCTCTCTCTCTCTCTCTCTCTCTCTCTCTCTCTCTCTCTCTCTCTCTCTCTGAAGTGGTTTGAAGAAAAATATCACAGAATTCCCTGCTCATAGAAAACGGGTGGCTCGGGGCAAGAAGGCCACAGTACAGGAAGTTATCGCCACGCCAGACACGCGCCGCCTCTTGAAAGATTATTTTTTTGCCGATAACTTTTAATAGAGTTTGACTTTTTTTTTTTATTTCTAGGGTTTTTAAATATTTCACAAGTAGGTTATCAACTTTCGAGGTTTTTAATGGTAGTGTTTGTGTTTTTTTTTTATCAAGTCTTTCATTGCTGTGAGAATGTGAGATAGACAGACAGACAGACAGACAGACAGATAGATAGATAGAGAAACAGACAGACGGACAGACAGACAGTAGTTTTAATAGTGACGTGAAATAGACATACCGTGACAGACAGACAGACAGACACTCAGACAGATAGATAGATAGACAAACAGACAAACAGACAGACAGACAAATAGATATGTAGTGTAGTAATAGTTTCGATAGAGCGATGTGAAATAGACAGAGACAGACTTAAATGGAGAATATCTGACGGGAAGCTGATAGTAGTAGTAGTAGTAGTAGTAGTAGTAACAGTAGTCAAGGCACAGATCGATTTATTTTTATGATCTAATCTTTTTTGAATTTATTGCTGCCAAAAATCCTACTTTCTTGCTACCTGTTTATATTAAAATTCTGCATCAGATCTTTATTTATACGTCTGCAAGGGATCAGGAAGTGTGTGTATGTGTGTGTGTGTGTGTGTGTGTGTGTGTGTGTGTGTGTGTGTGTGTGTGTGTGTGTGTGTGTGTGTTTATTCTGCTTTCCGTTTGTTTGTCTTATTTCATATTTATAGTTCGCTTCCCCCTTCTTCTTCTTCTTCTTCTTCTTCTTCTTCTTCTTCTTCTTCTTCTTCTTCTTCTTCTTCTTCTTCTTCTTCTTCTTCTTCTTCTTCTTCTTCTTGTCCTCCTCCTCCTCCTCCTCCTCCTCCTCCTCCTCCTCCTCCTCCTCCTCCTCCTCCTCCTCCTCCTCCTCCACCACCCTGCTCTGTTTAAAAGCAGTTTATATTTTTATTGTATTTACGACACCGATAAAGTAGAGGATGCTGTCATGCTTTTTATATTTATTTATTTATCGCGACACACACACACACACACACACACACACACACACACACACACACACACACACACACACACACACACACACACACACACACAGATGGACAGAAAAACATATAACGATGAATAGGCAGATATATTGCATAGGTGAATTAAACGATGTATAAAGAAAGATACAAAATGGATAAATGGATCAGTAGATAGAGAGATTAAATGTAAATGAATAGATGAATAGAGATGAAAATACGATGCAAACACACACACACACACACACACACACACACACACACAATAAACAAACACGAATCAAACAAACAAGTAACAAAACAAGACAAACAAAAACCTAACAAGCAAACAAGCAACTCAAACAAGTTAACTAAGGAAATAAGTAAATAAAAAAACAACAAACCACCTCATCTGTTCTGCAGTAGTAGTAGTAGTAGTAGTAGTAGTAGTAGTAGTAGTAGCAGTAGTAGTAGTAGTAGTAGTAGTAGTAGTAGTAGTAGTTCCCTTACACAACAGGTAGTAAAGTTTTAAGTGTCCCCTGGGGCGTGCAGGTGCTAGGGGGGGGAAGGAAGCTGTGGAAGATCGGGGGAGGGGGGAAGAATAGTAGATTGTTAAGGAGTAGGGGGAATGAGAGGTGGAGGAGGTTAGGTGAGGAATGAGTGAGGAAGGGGTGAGAGGGGGTGAGGGAGGAAGGTAATAAGGGTGATAATAAGGTGGAGGGGTGAGGGAGAAAAAAAGGGAGGGGAGGTAAAGAAATGGTGAGGGGGGATACAGGTGGGCGAGGAGGGGAGAGAAAAGATGGAGATAGGGTGATAGGGAACAGTGGAGGAAAGGGTAAAAGAAGGAGGAAGGGCGGGGAAGAAGGAACATACAGTAGATTGAAGAAGAATAGTGGAACTGGAAGAGAAGATGAGAAAATAAAAGAAAGAGAGACTGGCTGACTGACTGACTGACTGGCTGACTTACTGACTGACTGACTAACTGACTGGCTGGCTGCCTGGCTGGCTGGGTGACTGACTGACTGACTGACTGACTGAGTGACTGGCTGACTGACTGGCTGGCTGGCTGGCTGGCTGGCTGGGTGACTGACTGACTGACTGGCTGGCTGACTTACTGACTGACTGGCTGGCTGGCTGGCTGACTGGTTGATTGACTGACTGACTGACTGGCTGGCTGACTGACTGAGTGACTGGCAGACTGACTGACTGAGTGACTGAGTGAATGATAAATTAATTGACTGATATACTAACGGACTAACTAGGTAACTAACGAAACAACTGTCTTACTTACTTACTAACCTAACTTATTAACTGATTAACTAACTGAGTAAACATACCTAAACATCTTCATTGAGCCCCTGTGTGTGTGTGTGTGTGTGTGTGTGTGTGTGTGTGTGTGAAGACAGGGGTGAGCAAAAAGGTCAGATGAAAGAAAGACAAGACGATGACTCTTTTCCGCTAATCATCTCTCGTACCTTGCAATGCACCGCTTCCTCCTCCTCCCTCCCTCCCTCCCTCCCTCCCTGCGTCTCACTATCGTCGTTATATCTCTCCTCGCCTCATTTGCTGCTGTTAGTTGTAGTTACGAGTGGTTTGTGTTGCGCAGCGCTTCCTTCATTAATTGTTTTATTGTCTTTTAACGTCGTGAGTGTTGTGTATTTTATTTTTTTTATTTTTTGGTTTGTTTACTGTTTGAGAATTTGAGTACGAGTAAAAAGATTAGTTTGTACAAGTTGGTCTTTCTTTTGTTAATTCTTTAAGTTCCTGGCGGCACAGGTGGACTTCTTTCTCACATACTAGTCTAATATATCGTGCATGCTTATATATATTTTTTTCTTTATTCACTGTTGTTTATTTTATTTTCACTCCCGTCCGTTGTAGTTCAAAGTATAGAATGTGATTGGCTGGGCTTTTTCTTTCTTTCTCGTTTTCTTTCGTACATTTGTCTTGCATGCTACAGTCCTTTGGTGCCACCGGTGTGCAAAGGACCTTGATGTATTGAGTCTCTCGTGTGTTTTTTTCTGCTTGTTTACCTTCTTCTTTGTTGATCATTGTCTGGGAGTAGCATCCGTGTTTCCTTCATCAGTTTCGCAAGTCTTCAGGCGCCACAGCAACTACTACTGCTATTCGAACTACTACTACTACTACTACTACTACTACTACTACTACTACTACTACTACTACTACTACTACTACTACTACTACTACTACTACTACTACTACTATTACTACTACTACTACTTTTGTTTTTCTTGTTCTTGTTCTTGTTTTTCTACCACCACCACCACCACCACCACTACTACTACTATTACTACTACTACTACTACTACTACTACTACTACTACTACTACTTTTGTTTTTCTTGTTCTTGTTCTTGTTTTTCTACCACCACCACCACCACCACCACCACCACCACCACCACCACCACCACCACCACCACCACCACCACCACCACCACTACTACTACTACTACTACTACTACTACTACTACTACTACTACTACTACTACTACTACTACTACTACTACCGTTACAACAACAACAACAACAACTTCAACAGCACCAGCAGCAGCAGCAGCAGCAGCAGCAGCAGCAGCAGCAGCAGCAGCAGCAGCACCACCACCACCAGCCACCACCACCACCAGCACCACCACGCTGATACATCCTCTATCTATTCATCTCGCGTGATTTATTAACTTTGCCTCGCTGCACTGGCCAGGAATCTCTGCATCAGCTTTATAGTCTTCTTCATTAACCAGTTTTGTAGTTTTGTGAAGGCCGGGCAAAGCTGAAATTAACACCTGTCTTCATATATCCTGTGCCTTTATCGCCTGTAATTCATTTGTCCCACCAGCTTGTATATTTATGGCCGGGAATTTGCATCGAAGTCACTTGTACATATATTTCTCTTTCATCTAGTGTTAATTGTAAAACTGCCTTGGTACATTTATTTTTGCGGGCTTTTTTATCTCGTGTATCTATATATTTTTACTTCCTCTTAGTTAATATTTATACATATTTTAGTTACGCTTTTCATTTTCTTCCACCGTTCGTATGTTTGGTTTCCAGAGTGTTGCTGTCACTGTAAATATTGTTTTATCATACATTGCATACCTATATCTCACCTGTCTATTTGTCTTACCTCTTGTTGGGCTGTTAAAAATTCACATAAGTCAGGTTTAGCACAGTCCTTTCTTCAACTTCTTGTTTATTAATTTCTGTGTGAGTATCCCTTGAGTGCTTGTACCATACGTATCTATTTGCCTTACTTCCTCTTAGTTCAAAGTTCATACGGGCATCAAAAGTCCTTTCTTCAACCAGTTCTTATATCTGTATGTATCTCTTGAGTATTACTACCACACTTATCTATTTGTCTTACCTCCTCTGAGACCAACCAGGCATACAGTCCTGTCCTCAAACAGTTTTTTATTTCTGAGTGTGTGTTTCCAGATGGTTAGTAGCGCTGGAAGAAACACCAAAACACCACAAAACACAGTACACGGCCTTTGTAAACTCCCCTCCCCACCTTCCTGATTATTAGTAGCACCACAAGCAACACCAAAACAATACAAAACAGCATACAGCCTTCATAATCACCCCCATCTCCAGCTACTAGCACCACAAGTAACACCAAAGCAACACAAAATAGCTTACAGTCTTCATAAATCACCCATCTTTATTTTCTGCCCCCCTCATTGGTGCGTCACCCAACACAGCGAGGCATTTGCATGAGGTGGCTCTTTCCGCATCAAGCTCCTCTGGTTATCTATCCCCAGCGGGTCTTGTTTTTAATGTAGTGAGGCGTTTATTGTGGTCATTCATCTTGCGCGGAGGTTCGGCTGGTGCGGTACTTGGCTCAGCATGGCGGTGAATGGGCGGCGCGTCTCAGTAGCGCGGGCAGTTGGTTACTTTAATACAAAGTAGGTGCCTTTTTAGGGAGCCTGGTAGTTCTCTCTCTCTCTTTCTCTTTCTTTCTCTCTCTCTCTTTCTCTCGCTCATTCGCCGCCTCCTCTCTTTCTTTTTTTCATACTATCTCATTCTCTTCTTTCTATTTTTTTTTAGGGGTTTTGCTGTTCTCTCTCTCTCTCTCTCTCTCTCTCTCTCTCTCTCTCTCTCTCTCTCTCTCTCTCTCTCTCTCTCTCTCTCTCTCTCTCTGCATATGGTTTCTCTAGGAGTCCTTTTTTGGATGAAGATATGTTTAGTTTTTGTCTTCCTTCCTTCCTTCCTTCCTTCCTTCCTTGGCTTCTTTCTCTTCCGTGGTTCTCTTACTCTCATTGTTGTTGTGTTTGGGTTTGCTAGTGGTGTGCTGGCGGTGGGGATGGTGTTTTGCAGGTGTATGTGGAATTCTCTTTCGTCTTCTTCTTGTTGTTTCCTCCTCCTCCTCCTCCTCCTCCTCCTCCTCCTCCCCGGCTATAGTTACCAAGCCAGTCATTAAAGTGTGGGAGATTGTGAGAGTTTTTTTTTTTCCCCTTCTTTTTTTTTTGTACCTTTTTATGGCAGTGTTTTAGTAGCACTCTTAAAGACCTATACTAACCTTCCTTTCCTTCCTCTCTCTCTCTCTCTCTCTCTCTCTCTCTCTCTCTCTCTCTCTCTCTCTCTCTCTCTCTCTCTCTCTCTCTCTCTCTCTCTCTCTCAACCTAATCTCAGCTAACTTAACAAGTGTGGGGGTGAGTGTGTGGCTCCCTCTAGTAATTAATTATGCATTTCCTTGATTTCCTTTGGCTTTAACCCTTTCACAGCGGTATGCAATGGCTCATCACTAAAGGCAATGTATGGAGCCTTTATAAGCATCTACAAGAAAGAAAAGGCATAAAAAGAAAAGATTTTTGCAGTTCCTAGCCAGTACAGTGTTTGCAGATGGTTGGTGGGCAAGGAAACGAGTCTCAGAGTGGTGAGTGATTAAAGAAAGAGGTGCCAAGTGGTGGTGAAAGGGTTAATAGTAATAATAATAATAATAATAATAATAATAATAATAATAATAATAATAATAATAATAATGATAATAATAATGATAAGGTTTATTTCAGAAGAGTCCATACAGAGGAATATATGTATACTATTGAATAGAAATGAAATAAAAAAGGTCAATGTAAAGAAAGTCTAGAAAAAAATAAAAGAAAATGAACGGTAAAAGAAATTCTATAAAAGAAAAAAAAAATGTAAAAGAAATTGTATTAATGTCTTTAGGAAATAACACATGTGATTTTTGTATGGTTTCTTTCCCGCCAGTTTCATTCCACCGCAGTAAAGATAGCAGTGTGCTGTTACTTAATTGTTCTTACCTAATTGTGTGTTTAAAGGATTGGGTCAAGCTCTTAATGTTTCGTCTTTTTAAGTTAATTTGTCATATTTATCGTATTTATTTTATTTTATTTATTTATTTGTTTATTTATTTATATTTATATTTATATTTATATTTTTGTTTATTTGTATATTTATTTATTTGTTCATTTTTTTTATTTATCTATTTTCATTTATTTATTTATCTAGTGTGTGTGTGTGTGTGTGTGTGTGTGTGTGTGTGTGTGTGTGTGTGTGTGTGTGTGTGTGTGTGTGTGTGTGTGTGTGTGTGTGTGTTCACTGTAAGCAACACAAGTCGAGGGTCTGTGGTTGTGATAGTGGTGGCGCTGCGATGAAGTCCTAAGCTAACAGATACATTGCCACGGGTTCGAATCTCGCTCGTCTATCTCCTCTCCTCCTCCTCCTCCTCCTCCTCCTCCTCCTCTCCCTCTTCTTCCTGCTGGCGCGAGAGATGGTCAGGCAGACAGTAGCGGGACTTAACGGAGGTTTTATAGGGAACACCATCCAGCCTGCCTGCCTCCCTCCCTCCCTGCCTCCCTCCCTGCCTGCCTGCCTCACCCCCTGCCTGCCTATCTCAACCTGGCGCCACTTCCGTAGATGGTCGTGTGTTGTGGTGATGGTGGTGATGAGTATGGTGATGATGTACTACTACTACTACTACCAATAATAATAATAATAATAATAATAATAATAACAACAACAATAACAGCAACAACAGCAACATTAACAACAACAATAATAATGATAATGAAAAATAATAGCAAAAGGAGGTGAAGAAAACTAGTTATTAATTTGTGTTCCTTTATCCTCCTCCTCCTCCTCAGCTGGGTAGTTTTGTCTCCATAATCACTCCTTGTAAGAATCGACAGGTCTCAGCTGTTTGTTTCTTTTTCCTTTGTGTTCATCCTCGTTACCTTATTCCTTCACCACCACCACCACCACCACCACCACCACCACCATCATCATCATCATCATCATCATCATCATCATCATCATCATCATCATCATCATCATCACATACCTCACTATAGAATCATTTAAACCTACAACAATAATAATGACAAATCTGTGAGTATGTATGGTAGTAGTAGTAGTAGTAGTAGTAGTAGTAGTAGTAGTAGTAGTAAATAAGACCACCTTCACTCCCCAATCACGCCCACAAAACAACATATGTACACCCACACCAAACTGGAAGAAAGAGGGCGGAGGGCGGATTATATATATGGGCGTTCGAGCATGGGTGGGTGTCCTTGAGGTGGGTGTGGGTGTGGGCGGGTGAACAATATAGAGGACTGGATGACCTGGGGGGCCGCGCGGAGGGTGGATGAGGAGTGGGTGAGGAATGTGTCAGTGTGTGGGTGTGTGAGTGTGTGGGTGGGTGTGAATAGTGAGGATTGTAGGATGCCCGGTAAGGACTGGAGTGAGGAAGGGAGAAAGAAAGGGGTGAGGGAGAGGAGGAAGGAAGGAAGGAAGGGATGGGGTGGCGGTGGTGCTGGTGGTGGTGAAGGTGGAGGTGAAGGAAGCAGAAGGAAAGTTGATTGTCACTTTTTTGTTTTCGTTCTAACTAATGAGAGAATTGTTACCTCTCTCAATATTAATCTTATGCGTTTCTAGCTGTATTTTGACCATTTTTTAAAGTTCTAATTCTGTTTTTGTCCACCATTTATCGTTAAACATGATTACTTTTGTTGAAAAATTGCCACATTCTTCGTAAACACACTTCGTTAATAAACAACAACAACAACAACAACAACAATTACTACTACAACTAGGTGTGTGGCAGTAAAAGTAGCGTGGATGCGAAAGGTGAAGGCAAGGGGAAAGAAGAAGGCAGGGAGGCACGAGTGAGCGAGAATGCGGCAGTGGTGATGGTAGTAATATTAGTAGTGGTGTGGATGCAAAAGGTGTAGGAAGGGGGAAGGAGGAGACAGGGAGGCGGGAGGGGGAGAGGTGGTGCTGGAAGTGCTGGTGGTGGCGGTGGCGGTGGCGGTGTGTGATAATAATCGGCGTGGCTGAGTTAGTGACGCGGAGTTATTACCGAGTGGCGGCCATTAAGCAGCAGGTGTTGTTAATAGAGACCAGAAATAAATCGTTATCTCGGAGCAGGATGAGTAGTTAGTCAAGTAGTTAGGAGTAGTTAGCACGAGTAGTAGTAGTAGTAAGACTAGTAGTACAAGTAGGCTGTGTGTGTGTGTGTGTGTGTGTGTGTCTGTGTGTGTGTGTTCCAGAGATACAGAGTGAACGAGGGAAGAGGGGAATAAACTCAGTAATTAACGAGGCAAAGGAGGCGATAAAGAGAGAGAGAGAGAGAGAGAGAGAGAGAGAGAGAGAGAGAGAGAGAGAGAGAGAGAGAGAGAGAGAGAGAGAGAGAGAGAGAACGAGGAATGAATGAGAGGGGGAGTAACTGGAATAAATAACACAAGAAAGGAAGAAAAAAATTTGAAGAATAAATTTTAAGAAGAGAAAAGAAAGAAAATGTGTGTGTGTGTGTGTGTGTGTGTGTGTGTGTGTGTGTGTGTGTGTGTGTGTGTGTGTGTGTGTGTGCGCGGGCACCTGCTGTTTTATGTGTTATTCAGCACAACGAGATACAATATATACAAATCATCCACAGGTAAACTCTCTCTCTCTCTCTCTCTCTCTCTCTCTCTCTCTCTCTCTCTCTCTCTCTCTCTCTCTCTCTCT
>NC_087161.1:6285000-6290000 GCF_035594125.1 Scylla paramamosain
TCTCTCTCTCTCTCTCTCTCTCTCTCTCTCTCTCTCTCTCTCTCTCTCTCTCTCTCTCTCTCTCTCTCTCTCTCTATTTTTCTTCCTTACAACGAGAATGATTTTACATCCATCCAAATATTCTCTCTCTCTCTCTCTCTCTCTCTCTCTCTCTCTCTCTCTCTCTCTCTCTCTCTCTCTCTCTCTCTCTCTCTCTCTCTCTCTCTCTCTCTCTCTCTCTCTCTGTCTCTCTCTCTCTCTCTCTCTCTCTCTCTCTCTCTCTCTCTCTCTCTCTCTCTCTCTCGTAATGGTGGGTGGGCCCTTCGAGCGAAAAGCAACGACGGGCGCGGCAGTCATGTAACCCGATTCCCTCACACACACACACACACACACACACACACACACACACACACACACACACACACACACACACACACACACACACACACACATTTTTTAGTACTGTGTTTGGTGTCTCATTTGGAACAATTTGTGTCTCTCTCTCTCTCTCTCTCTCTCTCTCTCTCTCTCTCTCTCTCTCTCTCTCTCTCTCTCTCTCTCTCTCTCTCTCTCTCTCTCTCTCCCTTTCATCCAAATTGTCCTCGCTTCTCTAATTTACTTTTCTTGTCTTGTCTCTTTCATTTCATCTTTATTCTTCCTTTCTCTCTCTGCCTCTATTAATTTCATCTTTATTCTTCCTTTTCTCTCTGTCTCTCTTATCATACCTTGAAAGTTTTGATAAGTATAAATATACAGTCTTGAAAGCCAACTCTCTCTCTCTCTCTCTCTCTCTCTCTCTCTCTCTCTCTCTCTCTCTCTCTCTCTCTCTCTCTCTCTCTCTCTCTCTCTCTCTCTCTCTCTCTTCAACATGTGTCCAATTATTGTACAAAGGAAGCAAGAGAGAGAGAGAGAGAGAGAGAGAGAGAGAGAGAGAGAGAGAGAGAGAGAGAGAGAGAGAGAGAGAGAGAGAGAGGGGGGGAAGAAAAGGAAGATAATAGAAGAGGGAGGGAGATAAAGATGAAAAATTGATTATGTTGAATAAAAGAAGGAAGGAATAAAGGAGGAAAGGAGAAACGGAGGAAAAGAAGGAAGGAGGGAGAGAACAGGAGGAAGAAAAGAAGATGGAAAAATATGTTTCGGAGGAAAGGAGGTGAAAGAAACAAAGAAGGATGAGGAAAAATAAGAAAAAAGAAATAGCAGGAAGGAGAGAAGATAAAAGACTAAAAGAGATGGAAGGAAAATTAAGGGGAGGAGATGAGTAAAAGAGGGAGGAGAGAAGCAGGGAAGCAAAGAAGAAGGGAGGATTTAAAGAAAACTACGATAAAGAAAATGAAGGAAAAAGAAAATAAAGGAAAGAAAAAAACAAGAAAATCAAAAAAAAGAAAGAAACCACGAAAAAGCAAAAAAAAAAGAAAGGAAAAAGAAAAAAGACGATAAAACAAACAAGAAAAAAAGAAAGGAAAAGCGAACAGGAAAAAGCAGACGAAAAAAAAGAAAAAAAAACGCAAACCAGGAAAACCAACATTATATAACAAAAGAACCTAGCATACAACATATTACCAGTAAGCAACATGTGACAAAACAGGACAGAAAGGGAACAAGGCTTTCTCCCCGCAAACCTCTCCCCCACAACAAGGAAGAGAAGGGAGACGAAGGAGATCAACAGAGACAGAAGGATAGGAGTGAAGGAGGGAAGTAAAGAAGGAAGGACGAGATAGATTGATTGAGAAAGGGAAGGAAGAGGGGAAGAGTAGAAGGAAGAGTGATTGACAGGAAGGAGAGAAGCGTAGAGAGAGAGAGAGAGAGAGAGAGAGAGAGAGAGAGAGAGAGAGAGAGAGAGAGAGAGAGAGAGAGAGAGAGAGAGAGAGAGATGCATAAAGGAGACGGACCTGCAGGAAGGAAAGGGAGGAGAGATTGATACAGAGGAGGAAGAGGAGGAGAAGGAGAAGGAGTAGTAGGAGGAGGAGGAGGAGGAGGAGGAGGAGGAGGAGGAGGAGGAGGAGGAGGAGGAGGAGGAGGAGGAGGAGGAGGAGGTAAATATAGAACTGCAAAAGGAGGAAAGGAGGGAGATGACCTTTCAGAAATAGTTTAATATTGCTATTCTCTCTCTCTCTCTCTCTCTCTCTCTCTCTCTCTCTCTCTCTCTCTCTCTCTCTCTCTCTCTCTCTCTCTCTCTCTCTCTCTCTCTCTCTGTTTATCTTACGGATACACATGTGCTTAAAATGATAAGTGTACATGGTGAGAGGCCTGTGTGTGTGTGTGTGTGTGTGTGTGTGTGTGTGTGTGTGTGTGTGTGTTGTCGTGTTTCATGATAATATCACACACACACACACACACACACACACACACACACACACACACACACACACACACACACACACATTTACTAATACATGTAATCAAATACCCAATGCCACTTTTCTACCATGTACCTCTCTCTCTCTCTCTCTCTCTCTCTCTCTCTCTCTCTCTCTCTCTCTCTCTCTCTCTCTCTCTCTCTCTCTCTCTCTCTCCTACTTTGCATGTGTTAGTGAAATTTGCGTGCGTGCGTGTGTTTTATGTGCGCGCGCGTCATGTGATTCTTCAAAACACTAAAAGAAAGAAAATGAAATCAAGATATGCAGGAAACAAAAGCAGAAAGAGAGGGAGAGGAGAGATAGAAAAGAGAGAGAGAGAGAGGAAAGGTAGAAAATGCATAAAAAAAGTGGGAAAGAAAACGAAGAAATGCAAAAGTGAATGCAAATCAACAACAAAAAAAAAACGAAAAAAAAAACAAAAAAGAAAGAAATAGAACGAATAAAGAATATGAGAGAGAGAGAGAGAGAGAGAGAGAGAGAGAGAGAGAGAGAGAGAGAGAGAGAGAGAGAGAGGTAATTATAGAAAAAAACAAAAGAAATGAGAGTAATAAAAAGGAGAAAAAGAAAAAAAAGACAACCACATCGGATGCAATGATACGGAAACACACACACACACACACACACACACACACACACACACACACACACACACACACACACACACACACACACACAATTAATGAGCGAAGTCTCGAACCGGTTTTTCGAAGCTCCAACACGCCAACCTGTTCCTCCTCCTCCTCCTCCTCCTCCTCCTCCTCCTCCTCCTCCTTCAATTCCTATTCCTTCTGATTGAATTCTCGACTCTTTTACTTGAAGATGTTTTTGTTTTCTTCTTTTGTTATTCGTGTGTGTGTGTGTGTGTGTGTGTGTGTGTGTGTGTGTGTGTGTGTGTGTGTGTGTGTGTTTTTAGTGATTGATTGCACTTCTCTCTCTCTCTTTCTCTCTCTCTCTCTCTCTCTCTCTCTCTCTCTCTCTCTCTCTCTCTCTCTCTCTCTCTCTCTCTCTCTCTCTCTGTCATTTTCATCTATTTGTTTGTGTGTTTGTCTGTCATTGTCTATATCTGTCTCCTGTCCCCTCTTTCTTCTCCTTTTACTCTCTCTCTCTCTCTCTCTCTCTCTCTCTCTCTCTCTCTCTCTCTCTCTCTCTCTCTCTCTCTCTCTCTCTCTCTCTCTCTCTCTCTCTCTCTCTCTCTCTCTGCTGTCAACATCGTTTATTTGAGTGTGTGTGTGTGTGTGTGTGTGTGTGTGTGTGTGTGTGTGTGTGTGTGTGTGTGTGTGTATCTGGTGGTCATGATGAGGACGATTTATACTAGGAAAAGAAGAAGGAAGAGAAGAAGCAGGAAGAGGAGGAGGAGGAGGAGGAGGAAGAGAAGGAAGAAGAGGAGAGGGAGAAGGATTAAAAACAAAAATAAATATATATAAATACAAACAAAGACACAGATTCCGGTCCTAATTAGAGTATGTCATTTCACTTCTTCAGGTAGAAAAGTAGAAGGCTTCTCCCCACCAACCTGCGCCTTTTAGAAGTGGTGTGGAATGTAGGACGGAATGTTAAAAAAATAAATAAATAAATAAAAAGTTGAAATATGTAAAATGAAATATATATGAAAGAAAGGTTTATAATTTTTTTTTTTTTATCACTTTTTGTTTGTACGTGGAGTGTTTAAAAGCTTGAGGTGATAATAATATTCTTTGTGTGTGTACTGAAGGTGTAGAAGGAGGAGAAGGAAGAGGAGGAGAAGGAGGAGGAGTAGAATGACGAGGAGGAAAAATAGCATGATGATGAGAAGGAGGAAGAAGAAAAGGTGTAGAAGTGATAATGGATAGATAGATAGATACATACATACATATATACATGAAGAAAGAAGGAGGAGGAGGAGGAGGAAGAGGAGGAGGAGAAGTAGCACAAGAAGAAGTCGAAGATGAAGGAAACAAAATAGAAAAAAAATAAATGAGAATATAAGAAAAGTGATTGGTAATGTTTTAAAAAAATCTTGAGAGAGAGAGAGAGAGAGAGAGAGAGAGAGAGAGAGAGAGAGAGAGAGAGAGAGAGAGAGAGAGAGAGAGAGAGAGAGAGAGAGAGAGAATTCCTAAAATCAAAATATTAAAGAAAAATTCAGGTTAGAGCGAGTGTATGTTTTCTTGATCTGTCTTTTTTCTTTCTTACGTAAAGAATATTTCTCTCTCTCTCTCTCTCTCTCTCTCTCTCTCTCTCTCTCTCTCTCTCTCTCTCTCTCTCTCTCTCTCTCTCTCAGCGCCTTAAGGATGAGAGAGATAGAGGAACAGACAGACAAACGGACAGACAGACAGACAGACAGACAGACAGACAGACAGACGGACGGACGGACGGACGGAGGCACAGACAAGAATAAACATGGAATGAAAGAGACAAGAGAAGGAAATTTAAGGAAGAGAGGACATTTGGACGAAAGAAAGGAGGAAGGAAGTAGGAGAAAGAGAAGGAAGAGGTGGATGAGGAGGAGGAGGAACTGAAAAAGAAAGAGAAGGAAGAGGTGGATGAGGAGGCGGAGAACGAGGAGGAGGAGGAGGAGGAGGAGGAGGAGAGAAGGAGGAGGAGAGGAAGGAGGAGGATGACAACAACAAAGAAGAAGAGGAAATAGAAAATTAACGATAGATAAAAGAGGAGAAAATGGCAGAAAGA
>NC_087161.1:6297500-6300000 GCF_035594125.1 Scylla paramamosain
GGAGAAGGAGGAAGAGGAAGAAGAGGAGGAGGAGAATCTTTACTATTGGAATAGATATTGAAGCTGTTGTTGTAGAGAGAGAGAGAGAGAGAGAGAGAGAGAGAGAGAGAGAGAGAGAGAGAGAGAGAGAGAGAGAGAGAGAGAGAGAGAGAGAGAGAGAACAACAGCAACAACAACAACAACAATAGCAACAACAACAACAACAACAACAACAACAACAACAACAACAACAACAACAACAACAACAATTTGTATATGCAAATAGAGATAAAGAAGAATAAGAAGTGGAGAAAGAACAACAACAACAACAACTACAACAACAACAACAACAACAACAACAACAACAACATCAACAACATCAACAACAACAACATCATCAACAACAACAACAACACAAACAGTGAACAGTGAGGAACGAATGGATAAATAAAGAGAGAAGGAGAAGGAAAAAAACAGAAAACAATAAGAAATAAATTGATGAATAAATGAATGAATAAAGAGATGAGAGAAAACAAATATTAAAGGGAAGGAACGAATAAATGAAGGAGAGAGAAAGAGAGGAGAAAATATAGAAAGAAGACAACAAAGGAAAGAATGATGGAGATAGGGAGGAGAAACAAAGGAGGCGAGGAGAGATGCAAGTATGATAGGAAGAGAGAGAGAGAGAGAGAGAGAGAGAGAGAGAGAGAGAGAGAGAGAGAGAGAGAGAGAGAGAGAGAGAGAGAGAGAGAGTTGTATATGGGTTTTATGTCTTTTGTTTTAACTGCTCTTCTCTTCGTCTCTTCTATGTCTTTCTGTCTTCTTCTTTCTCCTTCATCTTCCTCCTCCTTCTCCTCCTCCCTCCTCCTCCTCTTCCTCCTCCTCCTCTTCCACTTCCTCCTCGTCACTCTCTCCGTTTTCTTTATTCTTCTTTCTTGTCTCATTTTTTTCCTGGTTAGTATTTATTTCGTTTCATGCTTTCTCTCTTTCTTTCTTTCTTTCTTTCTTTCTTTCTTTCTTTCTTTCTTTCTTGTTTGCTTCCTTGCTTGATTCATTATTTTTCTATTCTCTTTTTTCCTTTCTTTATTATTATTATTATTATTATTATTATTATTATTATTATTATTATTATTATTATTATTATTATTATTATTACTACTACTACTACTACTACTACTACTACTACTACTAGTACTGCTGCGCCACAGTTCTTTCTTTCTTTCTTTATTTCTTTCTTTCTTTCTTTTGTTTATTTACGTATTTCTTGCTTGTTTTTTTACATTTTTCCTTCTCTCATTCTCCATCTTTCTTGCTTTCTTGCTATCTTTCTTTATTTCTTTCTTTCCTTTCTTTCTTTCTTTCTTTCTTTCTTCCTCTTTTTCCCTTCTATCTTTCTTGTTCCTTTGTCTTGCTTCCTTTCTTTTCTTTTCCTCTTGTCTTGCTTTCTCTCTCTCTCTCTCTCTCTCTCTCTCTCTCTCTCTCTCTCTCTCTCTCTCTCTCTCTCTCTCTCTCTCTCTCTCTCTCTCTCTCTCTCTCTCTCTCTCTCTGCTTCTCCCATTATATTTGCATCACTTCTCTTCTCTGTTCCCTCTCCCTCTCTTCATCATCCTTTTCCTTTGCCATCTCGTTTATCACTTCTCCTCTTCCTTC
Source organism: Scylla paramamosain (assembly GCF_035594125.1). Classification (NCBI taxonomy): domain Eukaryota; kingdom Metazoa; phylum Arthropoda; class Malacostraca; order Decapoda; family Portunidae; genus Scylla; species Scylla paramamosain. The sequence goes on from NC_087161.1 coordinate 6,299,130, forward strand.
CTTCCTTCCTGCATTCATTCTCTTCTCTCTATTCTTTTATTACATTTCTTTTATTCATTTATTCATTTATTTATTCATTCCGTATTGTTGGGGTCTCTCTCTCTCTCTCTCTCTCTCTCTCTCTCTCTCTCTCTCTCTCTCTCTCTCTCTCTCTCTCTCTCTCTCTCTCTCTCTCTCTTTTATTGGTTTTCTATGATGCAATTATCTTTTCTTTACGTCTCTCTCTCTCTCTCTCTCTCTCTCTCTCTCTCTCTCTCTCTCTCTCTCTCTCTCTCTCTCTCTCTCTCTCTCTCTCTCTCTCTCTCTATCTTTTGTTGTCCTTATCTCAAATTATCTGTCATCTTCTGTTCATTAATCTTTATTTCATCCACCAAGTTTATTAACTCATTCTTTGCTTGCTGTGTGTGTGTGTGTGTGTGTGTGTGTGTGTGTGTGTGTGTGTGTGTGTGTGTGTGTGTGTGTGTGTGTGTGTGTGTGTGTATACCAAACTTCTCATTATTCTTCTTCCCCTATGCCCCTCTCTCTCTCTCTCTCTCTCTCTCTCTCTCTCTCTCTCTCTCTCTCTCTCTCTCTCTCTCTCTCTCTCTCTCTCTCTCTCTCTCTCTCTCTCTCGGCATTTAAAGACGCCTGGTTTGTTGCAGCTTAACCCAGCAAGCTTGGTCTGCCCTCAGCCTGCCATCCCTCACTCAGCCTGCGCCGCCCCTCTCCCTCTCCCCTCATCACTTACACCTGCATTGTTACTACTACTGCTATTAGTTATATTCGTGCTGGTACTACTTATATTGTTAGTGTCACTATTTGTTACTTCTACTACTTATACTGTTACTTCTGCTTCTTATATTGCTGTCACCGCTACTTGCATTGCTACTAC
>NC_087161.1:6305000-6315000 GCF_035594125.1 Scylla paramamosain
GGGTGGGTAAGGTGGAGGAGGTGAGGGGAGAGGTGAGAGGGATGGGTGATGGGGAGGTAAGGAAGAGGTGAGGGAGGGGGAGGTGAAAGTACAGGGTTGTGATGTTGGTGGCAGGTTGTGTTAAAATATTTTGTATTTTGTTGTGTATTTTATTGTATTCTTCCTATATTCTTGTAAGTTCCTTCCTCTACTTTGTAAATTAAATGTGTTTTGCATTATTGTATTACTGTTATTGTTATTTCTGTATGTATTCTCGTTTTTTTCTATGTTTATTTTCTTTATCTTTTTGTATTTTTACTGTATATGTCCTCGTAACTTCCTTTACTTTCTTAGTGAGGTGTGTTTTGTATTTTGTTTCGCTAGTATTGTATTACTGTAATTAGTGTGTGTAAACCTGTCTTTCTCCTTTTTTTTTTTTTTTTCATTGTTCTGTATTTTTGTCTTCTTGTAACTTCCTTTCTCTACTTTTTAAATGAGGTGCGCTTTGTGTTTTTTGTTTTGTATGTCGTATTTCTATCTTATTTATATTCTGTATTGTATTTATGTGTGTTTCATTTCCCTTCTGTATTGTATCTCTATTTTATTCCTATTCTCTATTGCATTTCTACATTTATATTCTGTATTTTTATTCTATGTTGTATTTTTATCTTATTCTGTTATGTATTGGATTTTTATTTCACTTCCATTATGTATATTGTATTTATGTGTTCTAGTCTTTATTACATTTCTATTTTATTTCTCTTCTGTATCGTATTTCTGCATTTCTAGTCTGAATTCTTTATTGTATCCTCCATTTTCTATTCTGTATTGTATCCTCTGTTGTATTTCTCTATTGTATTTCAGCATTGGATTCTTGTACCAACCCTCTCTTTGCAACTTCCTCTACTTTCTAAAATAAAATGTTAAAATGTCAGTAGGGGGAGGGAGGGAGTGGAGGAGTGGAGTGACTGATGCTGGGAGTGAGGGAGAGTGGAGTGAGTGAGGAAACGCGGGTGTGTGAGAGGGATTGGAAGTACGCAGGAGTGAGAGAAAGAGAATGAGGTGTAAGCTTAGGTGAGAGAGAGAGAGAGAGAGAGAGAGAGAGAGAGAGAGAGAGAGAGAGAGAGAGAGAGAGAGAGAGAGAGAGAGAGAGAGAGAGAGAGCAGGAATGGAAGTGAGTGGGAAAGAGAAGGAGTATGAGGATGTGAGAGTGAATTAGTGAGAGCGAATAAATGAGAGTGAGTGAGAGAGAGAGAGAGGGAAATGGGATGAGAGTGAGTGTGAGGGGGGATGAGATGTGAGAGTGAATTAGTGAGAGGGAATGAGTGGAAATGTGCTCTTGAGTGAGTGAGTGAGTGAGTGAGTGAGTGTGACTTTGACATTGAGTGCATGGGGAGGAACGGATGAGAAGGAATGAGTAAGCCAGAAGGAATGAGTGAGTAGGAATGAGTAAGCGGGGAGGAATGAGTGAGTAGGAATGAGTAAACGAATGGGGAATGAGTAAGTATGTAAGTAGGAATGATTAAGGAAGTAAAACAAGAAGAAATAGCAAGTAAGAGTAAAATAATGAATGAAAACAAATGAATAACGCCGAGTAGATGAGAGTGAATGTGACCTTGAATCTGCGGAAGAGAGAGAGAGAGAGAGAGAGAGAGAGAGAGAGAGAGAGAGAGAGAGAGAGAGAGAGAGAGAGAGAGAGAGAGAGTGACCTTCCCTTGTATAGTAGGATATTATCTAACCCAGAGAGAGAGAGAGAGAGAGAGAGAGAGAGAGAGAGAGAGAGAGAGAGAGAGAGAGAGAGAGAGAGAGAGAGAGAGGTAGGGAAAGGAAGGGACGGGAGGAAAGCTTTTACTGATGTCCTCTCCCTCCCTTTATCCCTTTCTCCCTCTCACTCTTCTTCCTCTCCCTCTCCCTCTCCCTCTCTCCCTTAAACCGTGGCAGCCAAGAGGCATAAAATTTGGACTCAGAATGTGTGTGTGTGTGTGTGTGTGTGTGTGTGTGTGTGTGTGTGTGTGTGTGTGTGTGTGTGTGTGGGATTGCAGTAAAGATAGGGAAGATTGGTATGGTGTAGTCTGAAGGCGAATAAGGGAGAGAGAGAGAGAGAGAGAGAGAGAGAGAGAGAGAGAGAGAGAGAGAGAGAGAGAGAGAGAGAGAGAGAGGACAGGTAAAAGGAAGAAAGAGAAAGAAAGATCATGGAATTATATGTAAAATTTGAGGAAGGAAATAAGGAAAGAAGGAAAGAATGAAGGAAGGAAAGAAGGAAAGAGGAATGATAGAAGGAAATCAATATAATGAGTGAGGAAAACAATGAAACAAACTTAAATAATAGGAAAGGAAGAAACAATAGAGAGAGAGAGAGAGAGAGAGAGAGAGAGAGAGAGAGAGAGAGAGAGAGAGAGAGAGAGAGAGAGAAACAAGATCGCGGGCCACTCTCCACAAGGATCAGACAGTAAATGATCCTTAGTACGTGAGAGGAAGGCCCGCCGCCATCTTGCCCCGCCATCCTATTCTGTCACCGTATCCTGCCACCCTATTCTGCCACCCTATCCTGCTGTCCTCTCTTGCTGTCCTCTCTTGCTGTCCTAACTTAACCTAATCTGTCTTAACCTAACCTATCTTAACCTAACCTAACCTAACCTAACCTAACCTAATCTGTCTTAACCTAACCCTAACCTGTCTTAACCTAACCTAACCTAACCTATCTTCACCTAACCTAACCTAATCTAACCTATCTTAACCTAACCTAACCTCATCAAGTCCCATGATAGAGCGAGATACGAAACCTGACATCATTACTTTTGTGCGTCAAAAACTTTTAACAGCCACTGGTATTTCATCTCATTATAAACTGGACTCGATAAAAAGAAATAAAGCAAAAAAGTAAAACAAAAAAAGGTCAGTAAATAATAAATGAATATAATAAATAGATAAATAGATTACTTAAAATTTAAAAACTTCTTGGTCTTAAGTTGAAGCCAAATATGGAAGCAATTAAGAGAGAGAGAAAAGTAGGAAAAGTGTAAGAAAAATATGTGTTTGTGTGTTTGTGCGGAGAGAGAGAGAGAGAGAGAGAGAGAGAGAGAGAGAGAGAGAGAGAGAGAGAGAGAGAGAGAGAGAGAGAGAGAGAGAGAGAGAGAGAGAGAGAGAGAATGAATACAAATGAAAAAAGATGCAAACAGTGCACTCAAAAAAAAAAAGATGGAGAAAGAAAAAATAATGCATTGAGTTTTGGAAAAGATGCAGAGAGAGAGAGAGAGAGAGAGAGAGAGAGAGAGAGAGAGAGAGAGAGAGAGAGAGAGAGAGAGAGAGAGAGAGTATATAAATGACCCTGAACTGAACAAACTTAATGCTTTTCTTCATGTTTTATTAATGCTTCATATCATAGAGGTGGAGACATTTAGACTTTTAAAGATCAGATGCCTTTTATCTTTTATTGTCTTTTTACATTAAGCTCTCATAAAATCACTTGAGTCTTGTATTGTGTTTAGAAAATACTCGAATTAAAAATAAGTCTAGCTTTATACATTTCTGACTAATAATAGATTATAATAGTAAGCTCCAAGTTGTGTGTGTGTGTGTGTGTGTGTGTGTGTGTGTGTGTGTGTGTGTGTGTGTGTGTGTGTGTGTGTGTGTGTGTGTGTGTGTGTGTATGCGTGCGCGCGTGCGTGCTTTATTTGTAAACTAAATAATTAATATGCTTCTTTTTCTCCCTACAGGTACGTTTGCTGACTAAAGAGGAGGAAGAAGAAGAAGAGCAGGAGTGAGAAGGATGAGGAGGACGAGGAGGAGGAGGAGGAGGAGGAGGAGGAGGAGGAGGAGGAGGAGGAGGAGGAGGAGGAGGAGGAAGAGGAGGAGGAGGAGGAAGAGGAGGAGGAGGAGGAGGTAAGTTGCGGTGTTGTTGTTTTATCAAGACTAGTCTCGTTATGAGAGAGAGAGAGAGAGAGAGAGAGAGAGAGAGAGAGAGAGAGAGAGAGAGAGAGAGAGAGAGAGAGAGAGAGAGAGAGAGAGAGAGAGAGAGAGAGAGAGAGAGAGAGAGAGAGCGTAAAACCAGTCACAAACCCACGTAGAGTAAAAATAACTTGCAAGAAGAAAAAAATGTAAGTTAGAAAGAAAACATTTTTAAACTGAAGAAAAAAATAAAACGATAAAAAAGCGCTTTCATATAAACAAATACACAAAATGAAGAAAAGAAAATAGGATAAACAAAAACAAACAATGAAAAAAAAAGTAAAAGTATACGTAAATAAACACGAAAGTCAGTTACACACACACACACACACACACACACACACACACACACACACACACACACACACACACACACACACACACACACACACACACACACACACACACACACACACACACACACACACACACATGAGTAAAGGAACATAAGAAAATAAGGGCAGCTGCAGGAAGCCATGAGGCGCACACGTGGCAGTCCCTGTCTGAAACAAACGTGCCTATTTCCACCTATCAAGCCATCCATCAGTTTGTCTAATCTTTTTTTACAGCTCCCTAATGACTCATCACTAACAACGTGATTACTGAGGCCGTTCCATTCATCAACCACTCTATTTCAGAACAATTCCTTCCTGTCTCTTTTTGAACCTAAATTTTTCAAGCTCGAACCCGTTATTTCTTGTTCTGTCCTGGTTACTGATCCTGAGAATTTTGCTTACGTCACTCTTATTATAACCTCTTTACCACTTCAAGTCTTCTATCTGGCTCCCTCTTAACCTAAGTCTCTCTCAGCAGTGTAAATTTAATAGCTTTAGTCTCGTTTCGCAAGGAACAACCCTCATCCCCTGTATCCTTTTAGTCTTTCTCCTTTGTATTGATTCTAATGGACCTGTATCCTTCCTGTAGTATGGGGACCAGAACTGCACAGCATAGTGCAGATGATGTCTAACTAGCGCCAAAATAACTTTAACATTACATCAGGACTTTCACTTTTAACACTCATAAAAATGAATCCTAATACCCGATTTGCCTTATTTGTGGCCTCTGTGCAATGTTTTCTCAGACGGAGATCAGAGCTAACTGTAACTCCTAAATCTTCTTCGTTCCCTGAACTTACCAGAGCTTCGTTGTTTATTGTGTACCTACTGGGTGGGCTTCTGCCTACGCTAAGTACTTTACATTTGTTAATATTACACTGCATTTGCCATCTGTCTGTCCACTCGTCGCTCCTATCCAAGCCAGAGGGTTCCTGGCAGAGGAGCCGCTCAAAGTCCTGGCTGTTCTCTTGTGTAAACACTCGCGTACTAATCCTTGAAGAATCCAGCTTGGTCTCCACCAGCTCTCTCAGTGTCCTGCGCCTTGAGTTCTCACACTTTGCTGCGTGGGGCGGGGAAGTGTGAGCTGCAGCAGAGGTTCTCTCGAGGCAGGGGACCCGTGCTGCGGGCTAAAGGTCGCGCCAGGAAGCTGGTGGTGCGCCTGTACGCGGGGGGAAGCCTCAGGACCAAAGCCGAGATTGGCCTGGGCGAGCTTCTCTCCTGCACCGCCCAGGGGGTCACGCAGGTCCCCTTCGAGGACAAAGAGGGAGGCAAGACAGAGAAAGCCTTCACAGAGATGGAGCAGATCAGCCCCAGCCCCACACCGCTGCCTCCACCACTGCTCCCGATAACATGCAAGTCTCTGTCCCAGCACATCCCACCTGGACAGACAGCGTTCCCGCCCGCACGCGAGCCAACGCCCCTCAGGCTCAGGCAGCTGGTGGAGGACACGTACTGTACGGGCCTGCAGCTGACAGGACAGACTGGCCTAAGCCTTTCATGTTTGGCCCTGAAAGCTTGGCCAGGCATGGTGCCAGCCATGGCGACACCCAGCCACTGCACACGGATGCGTGCAACACTGACGCTGACCCTGGATCACTGAGTGAGTGTGAAACAGCTGATGATGACGATTATGAAACAGCTGATGATGACGATCATGAAGCAGCTGATGATGATGCTGGATCATCCAGTGATTATGACACAGCTGATAGTTACGATTATGACACAGCTGATGGTGACAGCTTCACGCAAGACAGTGACCAGGACACGGCTGGACGAGTACGAGGACGAGGACCTGACCTCAGACCGGGAGAATTTTCCCCTTCTCCTTGACCTGACCTCAGACCAGGACGCCTCGCCCCCTGACGACCACCTCGCCTGCCACGGCGGCGAGGAACACAGAGAGGCTTTCCGTGGCGGGGCAGAGTCGTGCCCTGTGCTGTTCCAGCCACTGCCCTTGCCGTGCCTTCGCAGTGCTGACCGCAAGGACATCTTGTGACGGCGCTGGCTCTCCAGTGACGTCATGGACCTGGCGCAGGACATATTGTAGAGACGTTTTCCGAAGACGGGCGTCCTGTACGCCTGCGGCGCGGCCTTCACCCTGCCGCCGCTCCAGCTCGGCGGCACGTCTCTCTTCCTGCAGGTGGTGAACCGCTCTGCGCCGCAGCGCCTGGACTCCATGGCGGACTATGGCCGCCTGGCGGGCACCCGCGGGCTACTGCTGTCCTCTTGCGGTGCGCAGCGCAGCTGCCAGCTGGCGGTGTACGACTCCATGCTTAGCAGCCTGTCCGCCTGCACGACTGCACTAGTGGAGCAGATGCAGGAGCTGCACGTGCCGCCGCCGGGCGCCACAGTGCGGCCCGTGCAGCGCCAGAATGACGGGCACAGCTGCGGCCTGTTCACACTGGCCTTTGCCTTCAGCATCGCAGGGGGCAGGACCCGTGCACCGTGCGCTACGACCGGGCCAGCATGGCGCCGCACCTGGTGAGGTGCCTGCAGCTCGGAGTGGTGCAGCCCTTCCCTTCCGTGCCTGCGGGAAGAGGCCGCTGAGGAGACGCGCGGCACCTCACAGTATTCTCAGGAGTGACTCTAATTGGCACTTTTCTTAAGATTTCTAACACATGAACGACCAAGACTGACGCGCCTCGTCATTGTTCAGTTGGTATTCAGGATGTGCAGCAAGGCGCAAGTGACTCAAAGTCGTTGATCTGACAGTCATAAAATTTCCAACCTCAGTTTTTAAAATAACTTTTGAAGAAGACAGATAATGTGAAGTTTGCGCCTCTTGTCTCTGAGTCAATGTTGTCTATTCTTTTCTTTTCTTTTCTTTTCTTTTCTTTTCTTTTCTTTGTGCATAACATAAAACAAATATAGAGCCACTAAGTGTTTGAACTGGTGTTTCTCAGTGTTGCCTTCCAAGTGTTCCTTGCTGGACACCTTGGCACACTTGTATTACAAGCAGCGCTTTAAGCCACATTTTGGTGCTGTTCTCTACAAGCTTCTCCTTACGTGGTGCTCCTTCTAATAACACGTTACCTCCTGTCTGTGCGTGCGTGCGTGTGTGCCTGTGTGTGCGTGTGTGTGTGTGGGGAGGTGTGTGTGTGTGTGTGTGTGTGTGTGTGTGTGTGTGTGTGTGTGTGTGTGTGTGTGTGTGTGTGCATGCATGCATGCATTAGTGACGTATCCCGTACACAGTTTAGCGCTCCGTGGAGGCAGAGGCGGAGCAGGATATCACAAGAACTTCTCATGAAACTTCTGATTTAAGATTTTTATTTCGGCGGACGTCAACACAAATGAAAATTATTTTTACCTCCATGTTGGCGACTGTGAACATGGAGTCAGTTTTGAACATTTATTGCAGCACACTTGGACAGATAAAGAGACGAGTTCCAGCCACACACACACACACACACACACACACACACACACACACACACACACACACACACACACACACACACACACACACACACACACACACACACACACACACACACACACACACACACACACACACACACACACACACACACACACACACACACACACACACACACACAGACTTAACACACACACACACACACACACACACACACACACACACACACACACACACACACACACACACACACACACACACACACAGACTTAACACACACACACACACACACACACACACACACACACATTCAACCTGTTCCTAAAAAGGGTGACCGTTCTAATTCCTCAAACTACCGTCCTATTGCTTTAATTTCCTGCTTATCTAAAGTTTTTGAATCTATCCTCAACAGGAAGATTCTTAAACATCTATCACTTCACAACCTTCTATCTGATTGCCAGTATGGGTTCCGTCAAGGCCGCTCTACTGGTGATCTTCTGGCTTTCCTTACTGAGTCTTGGTCATCCTCTTTTAGAGATTTTGGTGAAACTTTTGCTGTTGCCTTGAACATATCAAAAGCTTTTGATAGAGTCTGGTACAAAGCTTTGATTTCCAAACTACCCTCCTACGGTTTCTATCCTTCTCTCTGTAACTTCATCTCATGTTTCCTTTCTGAGCGTTCTATTGCTGCTGTGGTAGACGGTCACTGTTCTCCTAAATCTATTAAGTGGTGTTCCTCAGGGTTCTGTCCTGTCACCTACTCTCTTCTTATTATTCATTAATGATCTTCTAAACCAAACTTCTTGTCCTATCCACTCCTACGCTGATGATACCACCCTGCACTTTTCCACGTCTTTTCATAGACGTCCAACCCTTCAGGAGGTAAACATATCACGCAGGGAAGCCACAGAACGCCTGACTTCTGATCTTTCTAAAATTTCTGATTGGGGCAGAGCAAACTTGGTATTGTTCAATGCCTCAAAAACTCAATTCCTCCATCTATCAACTCGACACAACCGTCCAGACAACTATCCCCTCTTCTTCAATGACACTCAACTGTCCCCCTCTTCTACACTGAACATCCTCGGTCTGTCCTTTACTTATAATCTGAACTGGAAACTTCACATCTCATCTCTAGCTAAAACAGCTTCTATGAAGTTAGGTGTTCTGAGACATCTCCGCCAGTTTTTCTCACCCCCCAGCTGCTAACTCTGTACAAGGGCCTTATCCGTCCATGTATGGAGTATGCTTCACATGTCTGGGGGGTTCCACTCATACTGCTCTTCTAGACAGGGTGGAATCAAAAGCTTTTCATCTCATCAACTCCTCTCCTCTAACTGACTGTCTTCAGCCTCTCTCTCACCGCCGCAATGTTGCATATCTAGCTGTCTTCTACCGCTATTTTCATGCTAACTGCTCTTCTGATCTTGCTAACTGCATGCCTCCCCTCCTTCCGCGGCCTCGCTGCACAAGACTTTCTTCTTTCTCTCACCCCTATTCTGTCTACCTCTCTAACGCAAGAGTTAACCAGTATTCTCAATCATTCATCCCTTTCTCTGGTAAACTCTGGAACTCCCTGCCTGCTTCTGTATTTCCTTCAAGAGGGAGGTTTCAAGACACTTATCCATCAATTTTTGACCACTGCTTTGACCCTTTTATGGGACTGGCATTTCAGTGGGCATTTTTTTATTAGATTTTTGTTGCCCTTGGCCAGTGTCCTTCCTGCATAAAAACACACACACACACACACACACACACACACACACACACACACACACACACACACACACACACACACACACACACACGTCACCTCAGTGTGTGTTTATTCCTTGCGGGTCGTTATAGTTGTGTTTATAGGACGAGGTGAGAGAGAGAGGGACAGGGAAAGGGGAGGGGGACTGGCTTGTTAGGGAAACGAGTGACATAGTGAGGGAGGGAAGATTTGGGAGGAGCAGGAGGAGGAGGAGGAGGAGGAGGAGGAGGAGGAGGAGGGAATGTATGGGGCTTGTTAAGAGGAAGGAGGAAAGTTGCGTAGTAAGAAGAGAGAGAGAGAGAGAGAGAGAGAGAGAGAGAGAGAGAGAGAGAGAGAGAGAGAGAGAGAGAGAGAGAGAGAGAGAGAGAGAGAGAGAGAGAGAGAGAGAGAGAGAGAGAGAGAGAGAGAGAGAGAGAGAGAGAGAGAGAGAGAGAGAGAGAGAGAGAGAGAGAGAGAGAGAGAGTATAGCTATATCTTTCACCACATCATTCAGTGGATAGGAAAGTGGAAGTCTCTCCCCACCTTGAACAAGATTTATTGCTAAGGAAAGTTTACTAAAATGTATGTGTGTATTTTTATCTATTTATTGAGGACTCTTGATATGTT
>NC_087161.1:6325000-6335000 GCF_035594125.1 Scylla paramamosain
GTAGAGAGAGAGAGAGAGAGAGAGAGAGAGAGAGAGAGAGAGAGAGAGAGAGAGAGAGAGAGAGAGAGAGAGAGAGAGATTGTGCTTGTGTGTGAGTGTGTTAGTATGTGTGTGTTGATATTGAATAAAGAAGGAGAAGAAGCAGAATAAAGTGGACTACCTGAGCAAGCAACACGACTCAGCTGGTGTGGTACAACTCTGCCTGTATCAAAATTATCATAATCCAGCCAAGGAGAAGATTAGGAGGAAGGAGAGCAAGACGAGGAGAGTTGCTAGGAGGCGAGGTGTAGGAGAACAGAAGAGAAAGGTGACGAGGAGTGCTGGATTAGAAGGAGAAGGAGAAGTAGAGGAGAACAGTAAAAGAGAAAGATGACGAGAAGAAGAGCTGAAACAGAAGAAGGAGAGGAGAGGAAGAGATCAGAAAAAGAAAAAGATGACGAGGAGAAGAGGTGGAACCGAAGGAGAAGGAGGAGGGGGAGCAGGAGCAAGAGGACGAGGAGGAGGAGGGTGGGAGAAGGAGGAGGAGGAGGAGGAGGAGGAGGAGGAGGAGGAGGAGGAGGAGGAGGAGGAGGAGGGTGAGAGAAGGAAGAGTACGAGAAGAAGAACGAGAAGAGGAAGAAAAAGAGAAGAAGAAAAGAAAAGAAACAAAGAAGAAGAAAAAGGAAAAATAAGGAAGGAAGAACAAGAAGAAAAATATAAAAAGGGGAGGAGAAATAGAAGAAGAAGAAGAAGAAGAAGAAGAAGAAGAAGAATAGTGAAAAGGAAGGAAGAACAAAAAGAAAAGGATAAGAAGACGAGGAGGAGAAATAGAAGAAGAAGGAAAAGAAGAAGAAAAAGAAGAAACAACAACAACAACAACAACAACAACAGCGAGAGGCAAAGAACACGAGGAACAGAAGAGAACTGAATAAAGCGAACAGAGAGAGAGAGAGAGAGAGAGAGAGAGAGAGAGAGAGAGAGAGAGAGAGAGAGAGAGAGAGAGAGAGAGATACCAGAACTATTCACACAGGTTCATTTTTTATCTTTTTTTCCTCCCTCTTATTTTATTATTATTTTTTTTTAAACCTAAGTCGAGGAATGGAAATTTTCAGACCAAGCATATGATCTGGAATCTGAAATGACTGTATTTTGGAACACTTCGAATAAACTATCTCTCTCTCTCTCTCTCTCTCTCTCTCTCTCTCTCTCTCTCTCTCTCTCTCTCTCTCTCTCTCTCTCTCTCTCTCTCTCTCTCTCTCTCTCTCTCTCTCTCTCTCTCTGGTGTGTTTTGCATATGTTGATTTTTATTCTTCCAGGAATTTCATAAGCCTTGTGTTTCTTCCTTTTTTGATTCCATGAAGCGTTGCCCTCTCTCTCTCTCTCTCTCTCTCTCTCTCTCTCTCTCTCTCTCTCTCTCTCTCTCTCTCTCTCTCTCTCTCTCTCAGTCATGTTTCGGAATGCAATAAACGTATTTTTCTTTCTTTATTTTCTCAAGGGACAATCTCTCTCTCTCTCTCTCTCTCTCTCTCTCTCTCTCTCTCTCTCTCTCTCTCTCTCTCTCTCTCTCTCTCTCTCTCTCTCTCTCTCTCTCTCTCTCTCTCTCTCTCTGACTTAAGAAACTCTTTAACAATGGAAGTTTTAGGGAAGCGTGGGAATTCAATAAGCCCTCTCTCTCTCTCTCTCTCTCTCTCTCTCTCTCTCTCTCTCTCTCTCTCTCTCTCTCTCTCTCTCTCTCTCTCTCTCTCTCTCTCTCTCTCTCTCTCTCTCTCTCACAGGTAAACCAATAAGTATTTCTTTTTTTGCCGCTTGGAATTCAATAATCTTTCTTCTATCTGCCCTGTCATGTTGGATTAGAGGTGGAGGCGTGGCGTGGAGTGGAGTGCAAGTGGGTAGGTGGGTGGAGGAGGCGGGGAGATGAGTGGGGGAGGGAGAGTGGGTGGAGGTATGGGAGAGGTAGATGTTTAAGAGAGAGTGTGTGTAGGTGGGTGAAGTAAGAGAGAGAGAGAGTGTGGGTGGAGGTGGGTGAGATAAGTGGAGGGAGGGAGAGTGGATGGGTGGAGTGAGTGGATAGGTAATGATGGATGAGTGCGTAAAATATTGTGGATTTTTCTGTACAGGTGTATGTTTGGATGTGGATTATGGCAGGTAGGTGGATAGGTGGAGGGCCTTCGTGTGGATAGGTGGATAAGTGGATTTTTTGATAACAGTAGATTGACTTGTATTTACGTTTTCATGATAAGTGGATGCGTAAGGATGGAAGGATGAACGGGTGGAAGGTATGTGGATAGGTGAATAGTATTTGTTTTTGGGTACTTCTCCAGACACAGGCCGGGGTGGATAAGTGGAGTGTGAAGTGGATAGGTGGTGGGTGTGGAGGAATATGAATTGTGATGGTGATGGTGGTGGTTGTGTGTGTGTGTGTGTGTGTGTGTGTGTGTGTGTGTGTGTGTGTGTGTGTGTGTGTGTGTGTGTGTGTGTGTGTGTGTGTGTGTGTTCTCTCCTTTCCTTCCTATTCTTTATCATTTTGCTTTCTTTTATTTCTTAGTCTGATTGTTTCTTCACTTGCTTTTGTTCTTGTTCTTTGTTTTTGTTCTTTTATATCCTCCTCTTTTTGTTTATTCATTTTTTTGCTTCTTGTTCTTCTTGTTCTTGTTTTTGTTCTTTTTTCTTCTTCGCCTCCTCCTCCTCTTCCTCTTGTTGTTGTTGTTGTTGTTGTTGTTGTTGTTGTTGTTGTTGTTGTTGTTGTTCTACTACTACTACTACTACTACAACCATTACTTCTACCACCACTACCACTACAACTCTTTCTCCCAACCCCTTTACTCCTCCTCTTCCTCCTTTACCCCCCCTGAACAAAAGCATCACCACCACCATCACCACCACCATCACCACCACCATCACCATCTTATCATCCTCATTACCATCACTATCATTAACCTTTGCTCCTTTTCTCTGTCTTTGATAACTACAACACCAGTAATCGTGATGGTGATGGTGATGGTGGTGATGGTGGTGGTGCTTATCACTCTCATCACCACCACCTCACCATTCTGTCTAGTCTTAGCGTGGTGTCACTGTCTTGGAACCAGTTCTGAGTCACTGGGGCGGGGGTGTTGAGGGGCAGACGTGCTTGGGACTACTGATTGTGTTGGGGGTGGGAGGCGAGGGTGGGGGGAGAGTTGAGAAGGAGGATTGGGGAAGAAGGAAAGGAAGAGGAGAAGTGGAGGGAAGGAGTGGTAGGTTGAGGGGAAAGGGAAATGGGGTGGATAAAAGATAGGGAAGAGGGGAAGGGAAACGAGGAGGAGAGAGAGAAGAAAGGAAGAGAAAGAGGAGGGGGAGGGTAGGAGGAGGTGGAGACATGCTGGGGAAGACGGAAGGGAAGTGTGTGTTTGGGAGGAAAGGAACAAGAGGAGAAGAGGAGGGATAGAAGAAAGGAAGAGGAAGAGAGGAAGGGAGGAAAGAGGAATGGGGGAAGGAGTGATGGAGAGGAGAGGAGGAGGGGAAAGTAGTGGGGAAGAGGGGAAGAAGATGGTTAGGAGGAAAGGGAGAGAAAAATGGAAGAGATAGAGATGAAAGAGAGGGGGTGTGGTGGTGAGGAGAGGGAGGTGATGGGGGAGAGGTGTATGGAAATGAGTGTTGGGGAGGAAACGATGAGAAGGAGGAGGGGAGAGAAAGAAGAGAAGAAGGGCAGGGAAAAAGAGAAGAGGGAAAGGTGAAGAAGAGGGGTGGAGGTGAGATAATTGAAGAGAATGAAGAGGATAGGGGAAGAGAAGAAGAGAGGAGGAAGAATATTTTGCGATTAAGAAGAGAGAAGAAGAGTAGAGAGAAGATGGCAAAAGTCAAGAAAATAGAAAGGAGAGAAAGGGAGGAAGGAAGGAGGGAAGGAGGATAACAATGAAAAAGGTAAAGGAGAGTAGTAGTTAGGAATGGAGGAAAGGGAGGAAAATGGTAGTGTAGAAGGAAAATAAGTGTGAAGAAAGAGGTGATATGCAGAGAGAGAAGGAGGAAAGTTGGAGGGAGAGGAGAAAAGGAGGCTAAGGAAACTACCGAGGAGATGGAGATAGGGAGGAGAGAAGGAGAGAGAATGGAGGTGGAGAAAGAGGAGAAGGAGGAGGAAAGAGAGAAGAAAAACGAAATATATACCTGCAGAAAGAGAGGAAAGAGATAAGAAGGTGAAGAAGGAGGAGGAGGAGGAGGAGGAGGAGGAGGAGGAGGAGGAGGAGGAGGAGGAGGAGGAGGAGGAGGAGTATTCAAAGGAGGAGGTGGCGTCAGTGGGAATTGTTAGGGGGAGGAGAGGAGATCAGACAGTACAGGTATATAGCAGGTGATTAGGCTCCGGACAGGTAACATGGGATTAGGTAGGTGTAGGCGACACCTGATTGGATTATTACAGGTGAGGTAAACACGTGACTACTTTAAGACCCCCACACTCACAAGCTTGGTCCTGTACTAGAGACGTTTTGCATATTATTACGATGCTATCTACACTACATAACTCAAGGTGAGATTTCATATACTTTTTCTTCCTTTCTCCTTTTTTTTTTTTTTATACAAGTGACGGTCAGACTTCTTTCCCTTGCCTCTTATGTGTCAAAGTAGTGGTGTTTCTAGTGAGTGACTGGCTAAAGAGGGAGACAGATAGATAGAGAGAGAGAGAGAGAGAG
The DNA here is from genome assembly GCF_035594125.1 of Scylla paramamosain. Classification (NCBI taxonomy): domain Eukaryota; kingdom Metazoa; phylum Arthropoda; class Malacostraca; order Decapoda; family Portunidae; genus Scylla; species Scylla paramamosain. The sequence continues at coordinate 6,329,644 of NC_087161.1, forward strand.
AGAGAGAGGGTAGAAGTGTATTGCTAATCTAAATGAAAGCCTTTAATAGTGTTACCTTGGGCAGGATGAAAGTGATGCTGTGGTGCTGAAGGGAGGGATAGATACATGGATAGGTAGGTAGGTAGGAAGGGAGGTAGATGGACAAAAATGCAGACAGACAGATGGATATATAGATGGGTAGGTCGATAGATAAATAGATACATACACACATACATAAAGAAACGGATAGATAGGTAGATAGGTAGATAGATAGGTACACAGATAGATAGATAGATAGATAGATAGATAGATAGACAGATACTAGATTGATTGATAGACATTTTTATTCAATAGGAAGACTGGCCAAGGTAAAAAAAAGACTGAACATAAAGAAAAATCCTGTTCATAATATTATTCCCTCCACACACACACACACACACACACACACACACACACACACACACACACACACACACACACACACACACACACACACACACACATACACACACACCAAAAAAGGAACCAAGTAGACACATACCTAACACAGATGGTTTAGCCTTGCGTGTGTGTGTGTGTGTGTGTATGAAACCGCAAAGTTCAACACGTTTGTGAATGAGTCGCTACGAAAACTACTAACGGTACACGGAGCGAATTGGCGTTTTTTTTTCTTTTTTACGGCATTCAACTCCTCCAGGTAGATCAGGTAGGGTACAGTGACGTACTCTCACCTGTATATAGTTGTCTGTGTTACCTGTATAAATCTTTGACTTTGAATGAGGCACACTTGCTTATAATTAATTCGTTAACTCTCTCTATAATGATACACATACATACATACACACAGTACATACAAGTTGACACACACACACACACACACACACACACACACACACACACACACACAGTTGATATACAGACATACATACACACACAAGTAATATACATACGCACACACACACAACATTGACACACATATGTATACACTCATACAACTGACACACAAACAAACACACAAAAATCTCATAAACCATACACCGAAGAGAGAGAGAGAGAGAGAGAGAGAGAGAGAGAGAGAGAGAGAGAGAGAGAGAGAGAGAGAGAGAGAGAGAGAGAGAGAGAGAGAGAGAGAGAGAGAGAGAGAGAGAAAACAAAGTAGACGCAAACAAAACAAATTTATACCTGAATGAACTAAATTTACCTGTACGAGTCTATACCTATGAACACCTGGATAGACAGACAGATAGACAGACAAGACAGACATCCCACCAGCCAGACAGATAGCCAGATAGATAGCCAGACACACCCTCAGGCATCTCATCGATTTCGCCAACATGCCCTGTGCTTCTAATCTGCAGTAATTACTTTACCTTTAGTACGGCTGATTGGACGGGCAGGGAATCACGTCTTGGAGTAATCATCATCATCAGGTGGAGTAAAGCGGGTAGGCTATCTGAGGAGGAGGCGAAGGCGGAGAGGGAGAGGGTGGGCAAAAACTGACGCTGGTTCCCGAAGCCCCCTTGATGTACTGCGGTTAAGAGGGGAGGCCGGGCTGGGATGAGAGTAACAGGGTGTGTATCAGGCTGTGTCTGAGGGTGTATGCCGGGAGCTGTCTGGGTGGGGTGGAGTGGGGTGGGGTGGGGTGGGTGCAGGTGGGGGTGGGGTGACTGCCTGTTAAGTTCTGGCATGATTAGAAGACTGGGTGAGTTTGGTGTAATAAATGAGAGGCGTTTGTACTAAGTGAGGGACTGGGAGAGAGAGAATGAGAGAGAGAGAGAGAGAGAGAGAGAGAGAGAGAGAGAGAGAGAGAGAGAGAGAGAGAGAGAGAGAGAGAGAGAGAGAGAGAGAGAGAGAGAGATTGAAAGACATGGATGCTCTTGGGTATAATGAGACAATGTTAGGTTAGAGAGAGAGAGAGAGAGAGAGAGAGAGAGAGAGAGAGAGAGAGAGAGAGAGAGAGAGAGAGAGAGAGAGAGAGAGAGAGAGAGAGAGAGAGAGCCATGGATGCTTTGGGTATAGTGAAGCCGTGTTAGATATATAGATAGATAGATAGATAGATAGATCGATAGAGAGAGAGAGAGAGAGAGAGAGAGAGAGAGAGAGAGAGAGAGAGAGAGAGAGAGAGAGAGAGAGAGAGAGAGAGAGAGAGAGATTATGCCACAGCTAGTCCTTGGCATCCAAACCGGGGCTGTACCATCTTATTCCCTCAAGTCTAATTGCAGTATCAAGTTTAGATAAAAAAAAAAAGAGACAGAGACAGAGACAGAGAGAGAGAGAGAGAGAGAGAGAGAGAGAGAGAGAGAGAGAGAGAGAGAGAGAGAGAGAGAGAGAGAGAGAGAGAACGAACCCACCCACCCACCCAACCACCAGACCAAACCAAACCAACTCACTTAACCTAAGCTAACCTAACCAGCTCTTTGATACCTGAATAGATAGATCCTTAAATCTGTGTCAGAATGGAGATAGATGAACAGATAACAGACCCAGCCAGCCAGCCAGCCAACCAGCCAGCAGGTAAATAAGGAGGTGGATGGAGGTGGACTCAGGTGAATAAGGCAGGTGAGTAAGTGGCGATGCAGGTGGACAGGTGAGTGAGGTAAGGCGCACAGGTGAATGAACCAGCAGGTGAATGGGTGAGTGGGTGAGGCGGCAGGTGAGTCCAGGTGAGGCTTGACTTGACTATTAATTAGGTGGTACTTCATCTCCTACCTCGTCTGTCAGGTGAGGAGAGGCAGGGAGGGAGGGAGGGAGGGAGGGAGAGTAACGTGGAGGGAGTGTAAGGAGGGAAAAGAGAGGTGGGAGAGGAGGGAGTGAAGGGAGGGTAAGGAAGGACAGGTGGAGGGAGAATGAGAAGGAAGAAAAGAGATAGAGGAAAAAGAGAGTGAAGGGAGAATAAGAAAGAAAGAATAAGAATAAGTGGAGGATTTTTAAGGAGGGAGAAGAATGAGGAAGAGAGGTGGAGAAAGAAGAGAGGTGAAAGGAGAGTAAGGAGATGGAGAGGTAGAGGGAGAATATGTAAGAAGAGAAGGAGGGAAAGTAAGGAGGAAGAGGTGGAGGGAAGATAAACGGGAAAAAGAGAAGTGGAGGGAGAATAAGGAAGAAAAGAGGTGGAGGGAGAAAGAGTGAGCAAGAAGAGAGATGGAGATAGGAAAAGAAGAACTGAAAGAAGAGGAAAGTGGGAGAAAGGTAATAGACACGAAGATAAAGAAGGAGACAGTGTGATGAGAGGAGAAGAGATGGAAGAGGAAAAAAAGGTGACTTAGAACCAAAAAAAGGGGGAATAAGAAGAAGGTAGAGAGGAAGAGAAAGAAAAGAAAAAAAAAACTCAAAGAAATAGAAGAAGAAGGAAAAGATGAAAATGAAGTGAAAAAAGAAGAAAGAGAAAGAAAAAAGAAAAGAAGAGAGAAAAAAGTAGAATGAAAGAAGATTTGCTAAAGAAGAATAAAGAAAGGAAAGATAAAGGAAGAAAAGAAAGGAATGAGAGAGACTTTAGATAATGATGGAAAAACAAAATTACCTAACGAAGAGAGAGAGAGAGAGAGAGAGAGAGAGAGAGAGAGAGAGAGAGAGAGAGAGAGAGAGAGAGAGAGAGAGAGAGAGAGAGAGAGAGAGAGAGACTATAGATGATAACAGGTAATAATGATGAAAAAAAAACATAATTATATTTCTCCCCCGTGGCATGAACATCTTAATATAAAAGAAAATGGACAGAGAGATGAAGAACATAAATCAAGGTTATAAAAATAGAGGGATATATATTAGATGGCCATTAACCTAAGAAGTATGGCTGGGCAGGTAAGGGAGGGAGAGGGGGAGGAAGGGGACAGCAGGAGGGAGAGAGAGGAAGGGAGAGGTCAAGGATAGAGAGAAGAAAAGGTGAGGAAGGAGTAAAGAAAATGAGGTAGAGAGAGAGAGAGAGAGAGAGAGAGAAAGAGGATAGAAAGGAATGAGGGAAAATAGAAAGGGGAAGAGTAAAGAAAAATAAGAAGGGAAAAAGTAGAGAGAGAAAAGAGAGGAGGGGAAAAAGTAGAAAGACAAGTAAATAAAGAAAAGTAAGATGAAAATAAGTAGTAAAAGAATAAGAACGAATAAGTAGAGACTAAGTAGAAAGAGATAAGTAAGGAAGGAGAGATAATAAATACAGAGAAAAGAATAAGGAGGGAGAATACGATAAAAGAGAGGAGAAACACCAGAAAAGGCGAAGAACGAAAAAAAAGAGAGTAAATAAATGGAGATGGAAAGAGAAAGAAGGAACAAGGAAAGCAGAGATGAGAGAGAGAGAGAGAGAGAGAGAGAGAGAGAGAGAGAGAGAGAGAGAGAGAGAGAGAGAGAGAGAGAGAGAGAGAGAGAGAGAGAGAGAGAGAGAGAGGAATTGGTCAGGAACAGGGAAGAATAAATGAATAGAGGATAAGAGGATAAGAAGGATTGAGAAAAGAATAAAGGTGAAAGGGAAGGAGGAGAACAAAAGAGAGAAAATAAAGAGGAGAAAAGAAGAATAGACGGAAGAGAAAAAAAGTGTAAGGGAAACAAAAGTAGAAAGAATAAGAGGAGGAAATGTGAAGGGAAGGAAAAAGGAAAATATACTAAAGGAAAGGAAGAGAAGAAAGAAGAAAAGAAGAAAGGAAGTAAAAGAGAAGAGGAATAGAGAAAGAATAAGTAATAATAAAGAAAATAAATTATACAAGAGATGAAATGAAAGGAGAAAGGAAGTGAATAAAAGAGAAGAAGAGGAATAAAGGAATAATAGAAAATATTATGGAAAAATGTGTAACACTAGAAGATGTAAACAATGTATAAGAGAGAGAGAGAGAGAGAGAGAGAGAGAGAGAGAGAGAGAGAGAGAGAGAGAGAGAGAGAGAGAGAGAGAGCTAGCTATCTCCTTATACGTCCAAGCTGGTTCAGGGATAAGATAAACAACTTGTATTATCTGTCTCTCTCTCTCTCTCTCTCTCTCTCTCTCTCTCTCTCTCTCTCTCTCTCTCTCTCTCTCTCTCTCTCTCTCTCTCTCTCTCTCTCTTCCACAACTATGGTTAATACTAATCTTATACTGACTGCATACCGTGATTTCCGGTAAAGAGAGAGAGAGAGAGAGAGAGAGAGAGAGAGAGAGAGAGAGAGAGAGAGAGAGAGAGAGAGATACTTGAAGACAGTTACAGATGCACAGTAATTGAGATCGACAGAGTCCTAGTGAGCGAGCGTCAGAGAGAGAGAGAGAGAGAGAGAGAGAGAGAGAGAGAGAGAGAGAGAGAGAGAGAGAGAGAGAGAGAGAGAGGAGCAGAAGAAGAAAGATCTAAATTAAATTATAAATCGTTCTCCCTAATATATCTTTCTCGCAGAGGGAGAAATGAGGGAGGAGGAGGAGGGAGGAGGAGGAGAAG
>NC_087161.1:6342500-6345000 GCF_035594125.1 Scylla paramamosain
CAATGATTTTGAATTGCAGTTAGTATCTAATGAACATTCCATATTTAAATCATATAAGCTATCAGTTTCTGTGGGAGACAAAATTAAAGTGTTGTCACCTGATATTTGGCCTCAAGGCGTTTGTGTTGAAAAGTGGAGAAATAGGAATTAATGTTTTTGTACAATTTCATGAAAATGGAAGACAGTAGAAATTTAACGTGTGTTTCATATAATTGTGAATATGCAGATGATTTAAGGGCACCGTTCCTAAGTGAGCTTTATAATCAAAGTGATTTTCTTTTAATCCAGGAGCATGGTTTGTTTATGAGTCAGCTTGATTGGTTTTATGGAGTGGGTGAGGGTGTGAATGTGCACGGGGTCAGCGCCATGGAGGAGGGTCGGCTGGTGCGGGGTAGGCCGCACGGCGGGAGCAGCCATCCTGTGGCGTGACTCCAAGCGGTTTCGTGTCACTCCTGTACCTTATGAATCCAAACGATTGTGTGCTGTTCGAGTTCATTTACCAGAACAAACGGGTTTGGTGATATGTGTATATATGCCCTGTGATGATCAAAGAAGTGACCAAAATGTGAATGAATATGTAAATATACTGAGTGATATAGCAGTTCTTAGTCTTAGTAATGATATAGATTTTATATTAGTAGGTGGTGATTTTAATACTGATTTTAGCCGTGTTACGCCCCAGACACGGGCCTTTGTTAAATTTATCGATGAGTACAGGTTTTATTGTTGTGATAATGATGCCTTATCCACAGTTGCTTATACTTATTGCAGTAAAGGAAATAATTTTAAATCCCTGATAGATCATTTTTTGATATCAGACAATATATCTAACTTCCTTCAGACTTATACTACTATTGATTCTGTAAACAATCCATCAGATCATATAGCTATAAAGTGTGTTTTAGATGTTACTATTTCTTATAATGTGGAAAATATTGAGCATGAGACCTTCGAGCGCATATGTTGGCATAAGGCAAATACTGAGGATATATTAAGGTATAAAGAGTTAGTCACTGGATATCTGTTAAATGTTCCCCTACCGGAAGATATGTTAATGTGTAGAAATAATATGTGCACCCAGCATGAAATGGAAATAGCAGCATTTTATGATCATATCACCAATGCACTTATAAAGGCAAGTAAAGAGTGTATACCAAGGACAAATTGTGGGAGAGTTAAGAAAATTGTGCCAGGCTGGAATGATTGTGTTGAGGGTTATTTTCGCACTGCTTTGTTTTGGCACAGGTTATGGGTAGACAGTGAACGACCTCAGCAAGGTCTCATTGCCGAAATACGCCGTACAACACGTAAATGTTATCACCAAGCACGCAAGATGGTTATAAAGCAAGAAGAGTTAATAACTACAGAGAAATTAGCTGAGAGTTTGCAGGCTAGTGCTTCTGGTAGACAGTTTTGGAGATCTGTAAGAAACAAGGGAAAACAGAAGAAAAAAACGCCTAAGGCAGTTGATGGAAAACATTGTCCTAAAGATATAGCTGATTTATTTAAAGGAAAGTTTGAAGAGCTTTACAACAGTACCTCATACGATACAAATGAGATGGATAGCTTAAAATCTGCCATCAACAGTGTAATTTCTTGTCAGAAAAATAGTAATGAAAGTATACTCTTGATTACGCCTGATGAGGTGCGTCAAGCACTGCGGAGAGTGAGGCCTGGAAAGGGAGAAGGTGAGGGTGACCTGATGTCTGACCATCTCATACATGCTGGTGATGTGTTATACGGACACTTGTCTGTACTGTTTTCAGCCATGTTGAGGCACGGTTTCTCTCCCCACAGCATGATGAAAGGGGTTATGATACCGCTTCCTAAAGGTCGTTGGGCAAATCTTAATACCAGTGAAAATTACAGAGCGATTACTCTTAGTAGTTTGATGAGTAAAATACTGGATAATATTGTATTGATGAGAGAAAGGGATAAACTATTGACCAATGATTTGCAGTTTGGGTTCAAAGAAGGAACATCCTCTACTATGTGTACAGCAATGGTGAGAGAAACTGTGTCTTATTATGTATCTAAAGGTACAACTGTTTATGGGTTTACTTTAGATGCAAGCAAGGCTTTCGACAGAGTTAATTATTGCAAATTATTTGATATTCTATTGAAACGTAATGTATGTCCTCTTATATGTAGATTATTGTTAAACATGTACGTAAATCAAAAACTAAGCGTAAGATGGAATGACTTACTGTCTAGTACATTTGAAGTGAGTAATGGAGTCAAACAAGGTGGTGTGATCTCTCCTATACTGTATTGTGTTTATGTAGACGGGTTACTCACGGAATTGCGAGACTCTGGCGTTGGCTGCTACATGGGTGGCACCTATGCAGGAGCCTTCGGGTTTGCTGATGACCTAAAAGGTCTAGCACCAAGCGTTTTTGCTCTCAAGAAGATGATAAGCATCTGTGTAGATTATGCATCGAGATATGACATTGTGTATAACGAAAAGAAAAGCAAATTAATAGTTTTCCACGGTAATAAA